>NC_136068.1:932592082-932759582 GCF_964261635.1 Lissotriton helveticus
ACCCTTAGTGACCCGTCTAACTGGACCCACCCTGTTTTTCACAATATTTCTTATAAAACGCTAGTTCACCCTATGCATTTGCTCACCTTTTTTTTTTTCCTTCCCTCTCTCCCCTTTTCCCCCCTTTCCTCCTTCCCTCCTCCTCTCCGCAAGATACCAAGAGAAGACATAAAAACATTGCAAAAAGAAGGGGAAAAAGGCGAAAACACAAGGAAAAAAGTAAATTCCTTCCCCACCTTTTCACTCCCTACCCCCTGAGGAAATCTCCTTCAAAAGAGACTGCGCCTCATCTAGATTCGAAAATAAAAAAAACTTTCCCCTGACCAGGACTTTCAGCTTCGATTGCTGAGCAATCGAGGCTTGAGCACCGTTTGCTTTGAATAACTGCAGAAGTTTTACAAATTATTTCCTTCTTTTTGCTGCTGCCGCGGTCATATCGGAAAAGATCCTACATTTTATAGTTTCAGTCACAGCAAATTGGCGTTGCTGATAGGCTTTTGAAAGAATCCTCTCCTTGATCCTGTTCAGTAAAGTTCAGTAAAATAGTTCTCGGGAATGTTGAATTTGCGAACCTCTGTGCCGGGACTCGATGGGCCCTAGTTATAGTCAGGTCTCCTTCAAACTCAGGTAGAACTGCTTTCTGGATGAAGGAGTTGACCCACTGGACAGTATCAGAGCCTTCTGTTCCTTCCGGAACCCCCACAATCCTTAAGTTCGATCTTCGTGAGTAGTTTTCAAACTCCTCCAGCTTGTTCTCCATAAAGATCCTCTTCTTTGCTGCTTCCTTAGCCTCCCCCATAGCTAGATTCATACGATCCTCGAGGACAGAGATCCTCCCCTCTGCCTCTTGAACTCTGATCGGGAGCGCCATGTATAACTCTTCCAATTTATCCATCCTGGCATGGAGAGCAGCTATCTCGGTTTGCTGGTTGTTCTTTATTTCCCGGATTTCGTCCAGGATCAGGTTTAACATCTCACGAATATCTAACTGATATCTTACTTCCGAACTGGGTAGACTAGAATCTTCTGTCTCTTCTGCTCCAGATACTTCATTTTGTCGAGTCTCCCCTTCCATAGTTATCTCCTTTGTTGCTATGTGGGGGGTTTGCGGTGCAGATATCAATAAAACCTCAGATCTTTGATCATCACCCTCCATTAGAGCAGAGTCTCTGAGGTCAACAATGTCCATGGAGACAACAGAAGATTGTGGAGGAGGTGGCGGGAGAGATTTCGGGGAGGTGTTTTTAGCAAATAGAGGGAAGTTCCTCGGTTCCTTTCCTCCACTATCACTCTTCCTCTTTTCCTCTGTTGCCTGAGATGGAGCTGAGACCGAGACCTGGGTAGGGGTAGGAGTGGGATTCTGCTCTTGAGCCCCTGCCTCGGGTTGATCCACAGAATCCAAACTTTTACACCCCTCTATGGCTTTTTTCCTGTGCCCTTCGTCTTGCAGGGAGGAAGAGGGGGGAGAAAATTCATCCTCCGAGGATGCCGGCGTAGTGTATTCAGCTGAGTTCTCCTCTCTAATCCTGTCTTTGCTTTTCTCTTCTTTGGCTGCCTTACGTGCAGCTTTTTTGGCTTGAGCAAGTCGAGTCCTTGCCTTTGAACGAGCGACCATTTTAGACTTTACTTAATTTTACTACGTCCTCTCCCTCCTTCATGGGCTTACCCATTGTGGCCTCTCCTTTTTTTTTACTCTTTCACCCCCTTCTCTCCTTCACCCCCGGATTCTAAGGTTATTTCAGCTTTTATAAAAAAAAAAAAAATAATAATCTGCACCGGGTTTTGACAAGTTCCGGGTGGCGCACCCTGGTCCTGGTCCTGGTCCAGAGATCTGTTGCTATAGCAGGCTCAGGGGGCGGCTAATGTCCATAACAATCGACAGTCTGCAGTCCGCAAGTAGCTGCCACCCCAAACAGCCCAAACAGCCGCTCACCTCAATGGCAGAAGGTAAAAGAAATACGCTCGAGCTCCCCAACAGCGCGCCTGGTAGCTGATATTGCAGGCACCTCCTGTAAAACACACACTCCACTCCACAATCCGTCCACAATCGGTCCAGATACACGTGGTGACAGAAACTGCAGCAGCAGCTTTCTCTGCGTTTATTTTTAACCTCCGCCAGATATCCGATGCCTTTTTCCGAAGGATTACTCTGCTTAGCCTTCAGGCAGAGAGCTCCGGTCCAGAGCAGCTAGCGTCCCGCCATCACCATTACGAGGGTGGAGTCCAGGTTCCGGGTCACGGGAGACTACGCAGAGGCGTGGTTCTCTGCAGCCTCCATCCGCCGAATGACCTGAGCTCAAAATATTTCTGATAACGCAACCAGATGTTTGTCTAGTATTTTTTGTTAGGATAGTAGTACATACTACTTCTCTTGTGGGTATTCTGCACAGCCACATACAGAACTATGCACAAGAAAATAGGATGTTGGTGATGGGAGGTTGGACCTTACTTACACCTCAGTCAGAACTCAGAACCCACAATTCACTGACCGACTAGCTATAGTGTCTCAGTCATTAGTCATTATGTCACGAACCTCCACACGAAGATACCCAATGATTTTATTACACAACCCAGAAAATAACACCCTTTCGCTCACTCACTCGTGTAAGTCCACAACACCACACCAAATATACCACAGAGTCTATGTGCAAGTTAAAAAGGTTTTTTTTTTCAAATAATAACAAGCTTTGTAAGATGTTCCATGAAATTACATCCAGCTCCAACATGCAAAATAAAGAAGATTAAAACTAAACATTTGTACAACTAGTGCATGATAGAGATCTGTTTGAATTCTGGGAGACCCCTCATAGTTGAACGTATACTGGTTACATGCATCTTTCGTAAGCTCTGCAAATCTCTGGTTCGTAGAAGGGAATCTTCTGCCTATTATGAGAAAAATGGGGCACGTTAGACAGTATAATACAATTATGCAAGCTTTTTGCAGTCATGCCAAAAAGTGTAACACTATGGCTAAGCACTAGGGACTAACCGAACTCCATAAAAAAAGTGGCTTGTTTTTCAACATCTTCACTTGTATGCAACACTCATTTGGCCTCAAAGGTGTCTTACTCCGCAACAAGCAATGAGGTAACATGCGCAAAAGAGTAGACATAATTCTAAAATGGTTACATGGCTCAGGCTAACTTTCCAAAGACTAGAGTAGGAGTAGAGATGAGATGACCCTAAGGACCATATAATACTACTACTAATGTCTGTCTATTGACTCTACTGTAGTACGCAATTTGGACTAGTGATGATTTATGTTGTACTTTAACTTTTTTTTCAATCATCCTTCCTGGTGAAAATGAGTAAAATAGGGGGAGGTGTACAGGCATCTACAAAGGTGTACTTGTTTTTATAGGTGCACTACCAGTACCAACTACCAGTGCCGGCCGGGCCAGCGGTGATGCCAATGCTGCCATTCAGGAGGGGGCAGGAGATGCGGCACCTGCAGGAGCATCAGTGGGAGAGGAAACAGCAGCGGTGGGCGGTGGTAAGTTATATTCATTACTTATTGGCCTTACTAGCTGGAAGGGGAACACTTCACTCACTGTACTGTGAGACTTATTAAGTAAGTATGAACTTGAAGTTGTACTGAACAATATACAACGGTTGAAGAAGACACCCTATTCTTAGCATTACCAATGCATTAGCAATAGCATTACCAGTATGAGTTGAGTAAACAAAGGCCTCTTCAATCAGACTCCAACTCAGTTGTGAAAGCTATGGAGAAGACTAATAGTCAGATCAGATTACCTTGATGGATGTGTTGAACAAAAAGGGAAAGAACTAGGGTGGAAGGAGGAAGGACGAAAGAGATGTAATACCACTAGCAGAGAAGGATACTTTGGAAGCAGCATGCAGGTGGCTGATAGAAATCAGATGCATGGGTTGTTGAAGGATGGGTGGAAGGTGAAAGAAGATGCCTGCCTGGGTGGGCGACACAATATGGGTGGATTGTGGATAGCAAGAATCATCAGCGGTGTTTGTGTCAAACCCAAAGCCAAGGCAAGGAAGGAAGGAGTGGATGTATGGGTGGCTGTTGGTAAAAGTGAAACCAGCTAGGGTTTGTTAAGTGATACATATAACAAAAGAATGATAGACATTTACTTTTAATGGATGGATGCCCCCTGGATCTATTCATCATAGGTGGAGACTGTCACTGGATGCATACGAGTCTTACTTTGAAGATTACGTAAACGGAACTGCGCCAGGGTAGCAAAGCAGAGGGTCATCATATATTATATAAAAGTATGATTTAATTTCAGAATACAGTTGATGACTCAGTAGTTTGCAAGCACATCATATATATTATCAAGCGCCTTCCTCTCCTCTGAATCCAAGGACCACTTCCTACCCAAGTACCACTTCCTACCTATGTTAATTTTTTTCCGATTGTGTCAGCTCAGCCAGCCTGCAGAAGTGGCCTATCTGTTGGTTACACAATCAATGGACAAAGTTCCTTATGCATTAGAGGTCGGTGGTGGAAGTGCTGGTGGGTGGTGATGTGGGGAGTGGGAGAGGCAGGGTGGGGGGTGATAAACTATGGATTCTGAATGCAGTGCGCACAACAAAATTTGTTTGATTTATTTATATGTTTACTTACCAGTGATTGTCCACAATCCATAGTTTTCTCCCCCCCACCCTGCCCCTCCCCATGTCACCGCCCGCCAGCACTCCCACCTCTGACCGCTACTGGACTGATATGTTGTTTCATATAAGTAATGATCATTGGATCAGAAGTATATTATATTATTATTAATCTGCCTTTTTGTAGTCGCCAGGGCACAGTGAAAGTGAAATTGAGCAATTGCCCTTCATGTAACAGAGAGAGTATGGCCAGTGCCACCTGTAACCGAAAAATATACGAGCTTCTCCACCGGCAGCTTAGTAAATAAAAGTAACAGGCACCTGCGTATTGACTCGTATGTTGGCCTTGGACGCAAGCTTAGCTGACTGAGCTTGCTTGCCGGCTACAGCCTACAACAAGGTTATGTAATTTATCTAAACTAGAGAAAAGAAAAAGACTGGTGTTCTTCTGTGAACTGGAGTCCATCCATAGTACTAGGGCACGTATAATGCCGGAAAAATCTCCAACAAATGTTAGAGGCCGGGGAAGCAGGAGGATAGATACTTACCACAAATGTTATGTACTGCACTTGCTAGTGCTACTGTGCCACTATGTGTTGAATTAATTTTGTGTTACTGTTTTGCTAAGGGTTTTGGTTACAATTCTGTTTCTTTCTTTATAGTTCCTCCTTCCCAAAAACCAACACGGAAGGAGTTGGCAGCAAGGGCCCGGCAACGGAAACTGCAGGCCATCGTTGAGGAATACCGCCGGCTGGTGGCTCAGGCTGATGAGGAGGAGCCGGCGGCAGCAGCTGCTGCCTCTTCCAATGCCTTGGGCCCAGCCAGGCCCCGCCTGCAGGAGTACGGCGCTCGGTCAGGCAGCCATCCACGCCGCCATTTTTCAACATCTGCTGCCCCCCACATGGATGCAAATGTAAGTGCCGTGCATTTCGCCAGCAACTTCTCCTCCGGATGGCACAGCTGGAGGACCAATTAGAGAAGCGTGTAAAAATCCTGGTGGACAAACACCTTAAAGCCCGCCTATTATAGATGGACCCTGTTGATTTGCCCCTTTTTTAGTACTTTTGTTGGTGGGTGGGATTTGGGTGTTGGGGTTTCTTATTTTGTGGAAATTGGTTGAACTTGGACATTGGTTGGGGTTAGGGAGAGGGGTGGGTGAGGTGTGGGATAGTCTATTTTTGTTATCAAAATAAATGTTATTTATTTATACTTACACATACGATGTTAATGTTTTGTAGGGGGGTTACTGTTTCACGAATTAATGTACGTCACAAGGTTTACTTGCAGATGCAGGGCAGCAGCCAGTGTTTGATTTAAATAATCTGCCAATTTTGTAACATGCAAACAGATAGATGCGGTACCCCTCACTGAGTTATATTTGTCCTACTAGTACTATCAGTCGCTCCTCCTCGTCCATTATACCTCCCAGAAAACTTATCTTACCTGTGATTGATGAGGATTAAGTTCGGCACAGCAATGGCTGCGTGGTTTCCCAAGAGAATGGAGGAGATACCATTGTTGTGGTGGTAGTAGTAGACACTGGCACTAACATTTGCAAACAAAAAAAAGAGACAGTCATTTGCCTGAGTGAGACTGTGGGAGTAGTAGAAAAGTACAGTACATAAGAAGACTGCCAAAAAAACAATATTGCAACTGCTAAACTAAAAGAAAACAATGGTGGCGGGGACAGCCTAGTACAAGAAGCTAGGAAGATAAACTGTAGTTGTGTTGAAGGAGTGATTTAACACAATCCTAATTCATAAACTTTAATGCTGTAAATCCAATCAATGCCGGCAATTAATTATGATGTATTCAGTGGGTCCCTTTGGAAAATTAATTGGCTTGTACATACACTGAGCATGGGTGGGCAAGCAGAAGAAGATCCTTGCCCTGCCTCGTTGACATTTAATTTGTGTTGCTTTCACCACATCTGCCCCAGCAAGCGTTTGATCAATTGTTGGTATAGATTTAATGTAGTCACATCACATCTCAATATAAAATCACACAGCCCGGGGGAAGAGGTTTAGGGTTTGATGAATGGATGGGAAGGGGGATTTGGGGAAAGGTTTGACAAAGAAAAACAGTATGCATGGAGACAACAAAAGCAAAACAATATTTGAAGATGACGATGATCCACTATCCAATGAACCTATAAAGGTAGAAAAAGGAAATGCATGCATGATGAAGATAACTTGATGGTTAATGAGTAGTACTTAACTACTACTACACAATTAGACAGTACAGGGAAGTAGTATTATATGAAAATAGCCTTGGCTGTATGCCCTCAGAGAAACCCTAATTACCTGCTGTACCGGGCTGAAAGCTAGCAAAGAAAATTAAAAAATTGTTGTAGGGAGCAACTCACAAACAAAGTCACATAGTCGTAAAATGAATTAAGAGAAAAAAGGAATCAAATTATTAAAAAGACAAAAATGATACTAAATTTACTGTATTATCCAGGTCCAAATGTGTAGTTGTATCTCGTCATTCATCTTGGTCCTCCCTTCCATAGACACTCTGCACATCATTCTTTGGTGCCACTGGCTGGCTGATGAGGATTGGTAAGGTAAGTGTGAGTTGTTGCTCCAAGTATAATAGCACTGGGTAAAAGGCTGGCCTGTAAGTGTTCATGGAAAAACAAAAGGGGTATTGAAAAATAAATGAACCAAAAAAAAGCATCAATTATGGTGTACTGCAAAAAGACAAGACTCTTGAGCGAGAAGATTTTCAGACTGAGGCGGCTTGGATACATTGTGTCTACTCTACTATTTACACAGCATTAATCTACAAGAACAACAAGACAGGAGCCAGCACAAAACAGGCCCATGGCACCAGGACGTGACCCAAACTCCATTTACCTTAATTTTTAACAGAGCCAGACAAAAGGCATATACAGCAACCTAGCATTTTCCAAATCAAGTGACTAAATCAATGCTTGCAAAGATAGTATGGTCATCATCATCATCACCATGGTGTGGTACGTGTACGTGTTGTCCAACAGACCAACACCAACTCAGTCTGTAGTGAGTGACTCCGATTAAGTAAGTCCAGACTGCACCTGCAGTAGTAGGAGTACAATTGGTTATTATTAAACAACAAGGAAACATTGACTATCATTTGAGTCACTTTGATTTTGTTATTATTTTAACTACTAGTATAGTTCTACTTCATGCACATGTGCTCAGTGTCAGCAAGCATCCAATGCAATGCATGGCATCATTCATTAATCATATACCTGTCTTGCTCTTCTCTTTGGCTGTCAGATCAGACATGTCGAGCCTTCTGATTTGCTTGGCCTCTTTTGACTTTGTACCAGCAACGGACTTACCTATCCCTTTCTGTAGAAACCAAGCAGCTATTTTTGTTTACTGTGTCTGATGAATCAGATCCTGTTGGTGCAGTTGTTGATGTTATTGGTAGTGTTGGTGACCACTGGGAAGCAACCGCACTCCTCTCATGCTCTGAAGAAGAAGTTGACTCTGGATGCCCTGTATTACTTGCACTGTCCTGGGTTGGCACTGGCAGGTCTCTAATTGAGAGGCCTGCCAGTGGCTTCCTCAGCTATTAAAGTTTTGTACTTGGCAACATCCCCTTCTTAAAAAGGAATTACTGCATTACTGTTCAGAAATATTTTATACTGTGGATCCAAAATTGTGGCAGTAATGTAATGTCGATTTAAGACAATCTTATTTTGAATCCTTGTATTGTCAAATAAGCGGACGGCTAAGGCGTTCGCCAAAAAACATGCGTCTACTTTGTCTTCCACACCTTTGTATGTTTCAGACACCTCCTTCAGCTGTTGCTCTAGCATGTACAACAATGGGATAGCTTGGCCCATAGTACAGTCCTCCCTGCTGACTGCATGTGTGAAGACCTCAAAAGGAAGAAGCATCTCTGTCAAGCATTTAATGAGGTCCCATTGCCACATCTCAACGGTCATGGCTTTCACAGTAGGTTCCCCTAATATTCTTGTCATGACATAAGCATTAAGTGGTATGTACTGCTCAAACAGACGATCAAGCATGTAATAAGTTGAGTTCCATTGTGTTGGCACCTCCTGGATGAGTGCTTTGACTGGCATTTTATGCTCACGTTGAATGATCCTTAGCAGCTTCAGGGCTTTAAAAGAATGGTTGGAATGTATGCATATTTTTGTGCAGGTGGTCAGTAAGTTGCTGACTTTGCTTTCATTTTTCAGAAAGTCTTGAACAACAATGTTAATGCAGTGTGCCAAACACGGGACTCTGAAATAGCCACCATCTTTCATGACCATAACTACATTACTGCCATTGTCTGTGGCAACAAAAGCAGTGCTAAGCCCTCTTGGTCACAGCCATTCAAAGACCTTGCTGTTAAACTCAGCCAAAATGTTTACAGCAGTATGAGATTTCTCCATAGCAAACATGGCTACAGTTGCATGTCTGCGAGTCTCATTAAAAATCTCAACAGTGTCAACGCCTGCAGATAGCTTTTCTCTAACACCTGAAAAAGAGATCCAGTGTGCAGTGATGCACATGTAATCAGTGGCTTGGCAACTGGCCCACATGTCTGTTGTCAAGTGGATACTATGAACAGCACCCTGATGTAAGGCTTTTCCAAGCAATTCCAGCACTTCGTGATGTAGTGCTGGAACAGCAACTCTGGCAAAATAGTAGCGGCTGGGAACGTTCCATTTTGGGCAGATGGTTGTCACATATTCCTGATAACCCACCCCTTCAACTAAAGAAAAAGGGAGAAGGTCCAGTGCTAACATTTTACCCAGCTTAGCATTGTACAAACGTGCTATTGGGTGGTTGCGTTCGTACTTTCCCTCCTGCCTAGTAAACATGCTACAACGGGCGATGAATGATGACAGACACCTCCTCCTCAGTCTTTTGTGCACTTACAAGCAAAGAAGGCAGAAGAACATCAGTCAAATGTGGAATTTGTTGTGCTTTAATTATAATTACTAGTAGTGTTAGTACACTCAGTAAGAGTAAGAATAGCAAATAACTAAAATACAAATGTAGTGTAAGTGGAACTTGTTTATCCTAAATTTGTGCATCATCTCGGATGGATGCTGCATCAGTGACCTGCAGCAGAGAGCAATGGGGATGGAAACAGTAAGCCAACAGGAACAATGGAAAGACACACAGGCCTATGTGGCAAACACAAAACAGCACACTGCTACTACCACCACCACGGCCCCCAGCCACATGGTCACTCATCACAGGCACATGGGTAAATCCCAGAAAACAATCAACTCAAGCAGGCCTATATCCCTATTTGGCCAGACAAAGGAGGATGCCAGTTACACATCACAGCTTAATGCAAAAAAGAAAATCTGCATGGCTAAAAAGGTCGGAAAGTTGCACAACAACAACACATACAACAAAGGCATCTATTAACACACATCCACAAAGTTAACTACACCCCAAACACCACATTTGGGAATTCAATCCAATACCATTCATGCCCTAAATGATGTTCAAATTCAACAGACAACATAGAAACAGCTACATCAAGCACCCCCGATGACTACCTCTGGGACTCTAGGCCTACTGGCAGAATAGGCCACAAGTTTGGAGGCCTATTGCAATAGCACAGTGGAAGATCACACAAAATGGCCATCACCACATGGCCTGGCCACCCACAACAACATGAAAAGAAAGAGAAGACAGACAATGCATGCCTCTGGCAAAAGCACAATGCTTGGCTTCACAAAATGGCCGCCACCCACATGTTAGCCCACCCTCAAAGAACATAGTACATACAAAGGACAGGAACAGGAAGTTGAGGTCTCTGGGGAACTTCCTTCCTCTTTTAAAAAAAAAATGAAAACAGAAAAATGACTCCATGCTCCAAAAACTACAACCAAATGACAACCTGAGGAGTTTTTTTAGCAAAATGAACAAAATCATCATTTTCAAGAAGGTTTTATGCAACTCGAGACATATTGCTCGCGAGATTGCAAATTCGGCGTGTTCGGCAATGCGATCTGTACAAAAAGTCGTTATCGCGTGCCCGAGCACGCAGATTGAGCATGCGAAGAAGACAAAAACTGTAAGGCCGCGTTGTCGCACTATGCAAAGTTACAAAAACTACGCGAGCTGAATTCCTAGGGTTGCCTACTGGCAGAAAAAGCCATATTATTTAACACACACCGAAAACCTGAAATTCCACCCGAAAAAACACATTTTGCAAATCAATCCAAAGCCATCCAGGCCATACATGATGTATGATGTTACAAATTAAACAAACATCACAAAAACAGTTGTTTAACTTTCATGCACCCATGATGACTCGAGAAGTACCTCTGGGCCTACTGGCAGAGTAGGCCACAAGCTTAGAGGCCTATGGCAAAAGCACAGTGGCTGGTCCCACAAAATGGCCGCCACCACATGGCCAGGCCACCCACAGAAAGTACATACAATGAACTCAAGCAGGCAGACACTAACTATATGAACTCCTAGGGTTACCTATTGGCTGTCAGGTGTCACCTGGTGTCAGGTGTCACCTGGTGTCTCAAGAGCAGATTGTCCCTCATGCATTTTGCCAAATTGTTAACGCCGACAACACAGAGAGCCTTTGTTCAATGGCTCAGGTTCCCTTTGAGTGGGAGGGGTCTCTGGTACTCTTCAGGTAGCTGTGAGGCCTGGCATGCCTGTTGACTGTTTGTTGGGAAATGATTTGGAGAGCACTCCTTGGGAAAAGGTGGAGAAGACAACTCACTTGAAGATGGTTGGACTGCCTGACTGGGCGTGCGTGACCACCCGGTCAATATCAGCCAGTAGGGGTTCTCAAGAGGACCTGGAGCCTGAGAGGGAGGCCCAGGAACCTGCCGAAGAGAGAAGTGGCGAGGGGTGCAGGAAACCAGCTCTCCAAGTTCCCAGGGCCCAGGAGGAGGTAGACCCTGAGGGGGATGACCTGGAGCCTACCGGGGAGCAAGTAGCTGAACTGGGGGACCTGCCTGAGCTGACCCATTGGCAGCAAGAAGGAGGCCCCTCCAGGGAGGAATTGTGCAAGGAACAGAGAGAGTGCCCTTCTCTTGTGGGCTTGAGGCAACAGGCTGCAAGCCAGGCAGCAGGTGATCAGTCAGGGTCACACTTGATTTACTGGGAGAATGGTCTCCTGTATAGTGAGCCTAAGGTTGCTGAACCTGGGTCAGCCCGTGTGTTAGCGGCACCCCAGAAATTCAGAGCCTTCCTACCGGGGCTGGCTCATTATGTGCCGTTAGCAGGACATTTGGGGCAGGACAAGACCTTTGAAAGGCTTGTCACCCACTTTCATTAACCCCAAATGCGCAAGCGTTCTGATGCTCATTGCAAGACTTGTCAGACTGCCCAGGCAAGTGGAAAGAGTTGGAGGAAGCACAAGGCTCCTCTCCAGCCATTCCCTGTGGTCAGTGCCCCCTTTGAGCGGGTGGGGATTGACATTGTGGGGCCACTGGACCCCAAGACAGCCATGGGCAACAGGTTCATCCTGGTCTTGGTGGACCATGCCACCCGGTACCCGGAAGCCATACCTCTGAGGACAGTTACGGCCCCCCGTGGTGGGACGAGCACTGATGGGAATTTTCTCCCGAGTGGGATTCCCTCACGAGGTGGTGTCTGACCGGGGGACCAACTTCATTTCCAAGTATATAAAGTCCCTGTGTCAGGAGTGTGGTGTAACCTACAAGTTCACCACTCCTTACCACCCCCAAGGAAATGGGCTGGTTGAAAGGTTCAACCAGACCCTGAAGGGCATGATAATGGGTCTTGAAGAACCCATGAGGCGTAAGTGGGACGTCCTCTTGCCGTGCCTACTCTTTGCATACCGTGAGGTGCCACAGAAATCTCTAGGGTTCAGTCCCTATGAGCTTCACTATGGACACCCAGTCAGATGACCCCTGAGTTTGGTTAAAGAAGGCTGGGAGCAATCTCCCAGGAAACTTCCCCAGGATGTATATAGCTACATGCTGGCCTTCAGGATCCAGACTTGGCATTTCAGGCAACTCGCTGAGCCGAATCTGGAAGCTAACCAGGAGGAGATGAAGCACTGGTATGACCAGAATGCCACTCTGGTAGAACTTCAACCTGGCCAGAAAGTGTGGGTGATGGCTTCAGTGGAGCCCTGCGCGCTCCAAGATAAGTGGACCGGACCATTTGAGGTTGTGGAGCGCAAGAGTCCAGTTACCTACTCGGTGGACTTGCAGTCTCCTAGGAACCCCTTGAGGGTCCTACATGTCAACCGCCTTAAGCCTCACTTAGAGAGGTCTGAAGTGGACATGCTCTTGGCAACAGATGCTGTGAGGGAGGAGGAGACTGAGCCTCTTCCTTACCCCCTGTCAGCCTGAGAGCAAGATGGGTCAGTGGACCTTCCACCCTGACCCCTGAGCAACAGAATGACTGCCGCCAGTTGCTGGGACAGTTTTCGGATCTGTTCTCCCTGGTTCCTAGTATCACAGATTGGTGCGTCCATGATGTGGACACAGGAGACAGCTTACCTGTAAAGCACAAGTCTTACAGGGTAACTGACAGGGTAAGGGCTTGCATTAAAGAGGAGGTCTCAAAGATGCTTGCACTTGGGGTGACTGAGTCATCTAGCAGTCCTTGGGCCAACCCAATGGTCTTGGTCCCGAAGGCTGCAATGCCGGGTGCCACACCCAAACTTCGGTTCTTTGTGGACTACAGAGGGCTCAATTCAGTCACGAAGACTGACACGTACCCCATCCCCAGAGCTGATGAGCTCATAGCTAGGGGTTGCATGGTACCTCAGCACGTTTGATTTAACATCTGGGCACTGGCAGACCGCCTTGACTGATGGGGCAAAGGAGAGGTCAGCATTCTCCACACCAGATGGGCATTTCTAGTTCTGTGTTATGCCCTTTGGTATGAAGAACACCCCTGCCGCCTTTCAGAGGTTGGTCAACCAGGTGTTGGTTGGACTGGATGAGTTCAGTGCCGTCTACCTGGATGACATTGCAGTGTTCAGTGCCAGTTGGGAGGAACATCTGTGCCACCTCTGGGAAGTGTTGATGGCGCTGCGGAAGGCAGGCCTCACGATCAAGGCGAGTAAGTGCCAGATTGGGCAGGGTTCCGAGGTGTACTTGGGACACCAAGTTGGGAGCGGCCAGGTGGAGCCCCTACAACCCAAGATTGAAACCATCCTAGATTGGGAACCACCCAAAACCCAGACAGGTGAGAGCCTTCTTAGGTTTCACAGGGTATTACAGGAGGTTCGTCAAGGGGTATGGTAACATTGTTGCACCCTTGACAGAGCTGACTTCTAAGAAGCAGCCCAAGAAGGTGATCTGGACTGACACCTGTCAGAAAGCTTTTGAGGCCCTGAAAGCTGCCATGTGCACGGCGCCCGTGCTCCTGACACCCAACTTCTCAAGAGAGTTTATCATCCAAACAGATGCTTCAGAGCATGGTGTGGGGGCTGTTCTGTCACAGATGAATGAAGAGGGTCTAGATCAACCCGTAGCCTTTATCAGTAGATAGTTACTTCCACGGGAACAGAGGTGGAGTGCTATTGAGCTTGAGGCATGAAGAAGCTGAGACCATACCTGTTGGGACTCACTTCCGGGTTCAGACAGACCACAGGGCCCTCAGATGGTTGATGCAGATGAGGGGTGAGAATCCAAAGCTGTTGAGGTGGTCAATCTCCCTACAGGATGTGGACTTTATGGTGGAACAACGTCCTGGTACAGAACATGCCAAAGCTGATGGTCTGTCCAGATTTACCCGCCTTATTGAAGAGAACTCCCAGGAGTTAGGGTAGTTCTCCCCACTTTTCAGCTGGAGGGGACACGTGTTAGACCCGGCACCATTGGCGTGGGTCTCCCTTTCATTTTTCTGTAGCCTCATGTATTTTTGCTGGTGTTAGATGCTTTGGGCTCCCTATTGTAAATTGATGTATTAATCAGTGGTTCCATGTTTGGCTATTTGGTTTACTTGTCAGAACCTAGTCTAGTGCACTGAGTGTGCCCAGGGTGTGTCAAGCCAAATGCTGCTGGTGGGTCTGCAGCACTGGCTGTGCCACCCACGGAAGAAGGCTTGTAAAATGTTTCTAAGGTCTGCCATTGCAGAGCCTGCGTGCAGTCTGGTACTGTCATGCTGACTGGGCAAGTGCACCCACTTGCCAGTCCCTAAACCTTCCCTTTTCTTCATATCAGCCACCCCTATGGTAGGCCCACGGGCAGGGTGTATTGTAAGTTTAAGGTAGGACCAGCCCTGGAGTGTGTGGCATGTCCTAATAGTGAATTACAGCCATTTCCGTTTTTCCTTATTGCAAGGCTACCTGTTCTCCATAGGCCATAATGGGCTGTAGAGTTATTACATTTTATAATCCTAACTGTCTCAGAGAACATGGTAGAAATTCAAGTTTAGTATGCCTGAACTCAGAATAATAAAATACATCTTTTAGTAAATTGTATTTTAATATTCTGTGTTTGCAAATACCACTTTTAGAAAGTAGGTATTTGCTTGTCTAACCATTCAAACCTAGCACTTCTAGGTTGTGTATTCCTATGTCTGGTTTTGTGAGTGACAGGGCTGGGGAATTCCAGGAGACACGCTGAGTCACTCAGTGGTGAATAGAGAAATCTTCATCTAGATGGGAGGGAGGAGTTGCACCTGAACCTTGAATAGGGCTGTGCCTGCCTTCCACAATGCTGGCTCCACCCCCTGGGGAGCGGCTGATGTCTCTGCCCTGCACACTGAAAGAAGAGGAGTCCAGTAAACAAAGTGCTCCAAAACTGTACTTGTCTTCCACAATGCTGGCTCCATCTCCTGTGGGGCGTCTGATGTGCATGCCCTGCACTGTAAAAGGAAAGGAGATGTCTGGTAAACAGTGTGCTTCACAACTGGTTTGGACTAGGCAAAGGCCCCTCTCCCCTCAGAGAACAAAGGATTTTGGGGTATAAATATTGGGACCCTGACCCCATGAAATTAGATCACTTTGGACTACAAGAAGAAACCTTTACTGAGGAGAGGAACCTGAAGAAACTGAGGAGAGACTATTCCCAAGCTGACGTGCTGCTTGGGGGATTGGCCTGCAGTGGTTGCCCTACAGCCAAAGGAAGGAGAAAGGAACTTTGTGTACTTTTCTTTCAACTTGTGAAGGATCTTCAAGGGCTTGGAAAAGAGCTTGCCTCCTGCTGGAGTCTCAGGGACAACAGACATCACCCCCCAGCTCCCCAGAGTTCCTGTGGAAGTGCCTGCTGCTGTTTTGGGCCTTCTGAGGAACTGCATGTTGCAAGGAGCTGGAAGCGCGACTCAACGAGAAGAAGCATGTCGCCGTCGCTGTGCCTGCCATCGCAACTCTGAAGGAGGGTGTCACCGCTGGAACTGTCGCACTGCACAGCATCGGAGAGAAGCGTGCCGCAACGAAGAGGAAGCATGTCGCCGTCGCTGCTGCTGCCATCGTAAATCCGAAGGAGGGTGTCACCACTGTAGTTGTCGCACTGCACCGCATCAGGAGAAGAATCTCGCAACGAGGTCGGAGCGTGTCGCCGACGCTGTGCCTGCGTCACAACTCCGAAGGAGAGTGTTGCCGCTGGAACTGTCGCATTGCACCGCATCGACCAAGAGAGCACCTCGTATCCCGGAGCAGCGTGCCATCGTCGGAGCTGCTGCCGTTGCATCTTGGATGTTGCCGCTGTAGTTGTCGCATAGAGTCGAAGCTTCACGCATCGTGGGAGAAGAGCGCCACCGCTGGAGCTGTTGCCGTCGCATCGTAAGGGTGTCGCCTCTACAGTCCACGCATCGAACCGAGGCCTTCTCACATCCCCGAGAAGCGTGCCGCATCTGGAAGATCTTCACATCTTTATGTCTTTGTATCTGAACTTTGCCGCATTTGCCATCGCTGCGACATTGCTTGTCGTGGAAGCGCAAAGCAACTAAAGGTACATTGATGCAGAGTGTCGCATCTAAGAACTGAACTGAACTAAGCTTAAATCTACCATCTTAAAGTAATCTTATTGTGTATTTTTGTCGTTTATGGTCTTGTGGTAACTATGTAAAGTCTACTTATTTTATTATATAAAACCTGTGTGGTGTCCATTTGTAGTGTTGTCACTGGGTTACTGTATATGGTCACAACTGCTTAACTTACAACGCCTCTGCAATAAGCCTTGACTGCTCGTGCCACACAACCTAGAGGGTGAGCAAGGGTTATTTTAGGAGTGTTATCCCCTTGTCCTGACTAGAGGAGAGGGTCCCTATTTGTCACAAGTACCTATCTGTGCCAACTAGATAACCCCCAATTCTAACATTTATTTATTGTTATTAATTATTAATTTATTGTTAATTATTAATTGGTCATTCATTTGTAATAATTACTTAATTTATCATTATATTAATTATGAATAATGTATTATTTTATTTATTTATGATTATTGTTAATTCATTTATTGGTAATTGATTAATAATTTGCGAATTAATTGATATTAATTTATTAATAGATACTATAATGAAATATGTTCATTTTTATGTGTAGCGGGTTGTGAGTTTCTAGGAGAATAGGGAAGGAAGTAATTTAATAATTAATAATCAATTCATATTTTTTTATTTATTGTTATTGTTAAATAATGTATTAAGTAATTATTAATTCGTAGTTAATTTTTATTAATTGAATAATGTATAAGAATATTAAATATAATGTATATATTATTATTATTTTTTTTTAATTGTAATACATTTATTAATTGTTTTATCAATAAATGAATGGCAAAGTAAATTAATTGTGTTCTTTTTTATGTGTAGCGGGTTGCATGTTTATAGGGAAATAGGGTGTGAAGTAATTTAATTTTATTTAACTAATTATTAATTTAATTTTTTCTGTATTCATTATTAATTTCTTAGTTAATTAAGTTTAATATGTTATTCATTTTACAAAAAGTATTTAATTAATAAGTATGTTAATTTAAGCCCTACGCTATCCATCACTTTCCCTACTGTTGCACTCCCTGGAGTGGGAATAGTAATTATTAGCCCTACGCTATCCAACACTTTCCCTACTGTTGCACTCACTGGAGTGAAATAATAATTTTTCCCCCTCCGCTATCCAACATTCTTCCTACTGTTGCACTCTTTGGAGTTTGAATAGTAATGTTAACCCCTATGCTATCCAACACTTTCCCTACTGTTGCACTCACTGGGGTGGGACTAGTAATTTTTATCCCTACGCTATCCAACACTTTCCCTACTGTTGCAGTCTTTGGAGTGGGAATAGTAATATTAACCTCTACGCTATCCAACACTTTCCGTACTGTTACACTCCCTGGAGTTGGAATAGTAATTTGTACCCCTACGCTATCCAACACTTTCCCTACTGTTGCACTCCCTGGAGTGGGAATAGTAATTTTTACCCCTACGCTATCCAACACTTTCCCTACTGTTGCACTCTTTGGAGTGGGAATAGTATTTTTAGCCCCTATGCTATCCAACACTTTCCCTACTGTTGCACTCACTGGGGTGGAAATAGTAATTGTTACCCTGACGCTATCCAACACTTTTCCTACTATTGGACTCTTTGGAGTTGGAATAGTAATTTTAACCCCTATGCTATCCAACACTTTGCCTACTGTTGCACTCCCTGGAGTGGGAATAGAAATTTTTACCGCTACGCTATCCAATACTTTCCCTACTGTTGCACTCTTTGGAGTGGGAATAGTAATTTTAACCCCTATGCCATCCAAAAATTTCCCTATTGTCGCACTCACTGGGGTGGGAATAGTAATGTTTACCCCTACGCTATCCGACATTTTCTCTACTGTTGCACTCTTTGGAGTGGGAATAGTAATTTTAACCCCTATGCTATCCAACACTTTCCCTATTGTTGCACTCACAGGGGTGGGAATAGTAATTTTTACCCCTACGCTATCCAACACTTTCCCTACTGTTGCACTCACTGCGGTAGGAATAGTAATTTTAACCCCTACGCTATCCAACACTTTCCCGACTGTTGCACTCCATGGAGTCGGTATACCAATCTTTACTCACACGCTATCCAACACTTTCTCTACTGTTGCACTCACTGGAATGGGAATAGTAATTTATACCCCTCCGCTATCCAACACTTTCCCATCTAATGCACTCTTTGGAGTAGGAATAGTAATTTTAAGCCCTACGCTATCCATTACTTTCCCTACTGTTGCACTCACTGGGGTGGGAATAGCAATTTTTACCCCTACGCTATCCAACACTTTCCCTACCGGTGTGTGAATAGAGAGGGTGGGTTTGGATTGAAAGGACAGGAAGATTTGCCGCTCAAGGCTGTATGATCACTGAGTATGTCTATTGGTATAGCAGTCACGCGGTGCAAACAGGTCAGGGGAAAACAAACCCATACAGCAAACAACCCCTGCACTGGTGTAGGGAGGCCTACACCAAACAGAAGAGAAACAAGTCCTGTGCACACGCTTATACAGTAATTGGTCCTGTTGTCAGGACTCAACAATTAGAAACAGAGTTCATAAGGATAATTGATGGTCAAACACTAGGTTTTCGTATGTAGAGAAGATTTATAAGTCAATCTTGATCAGTACATATGTTAATAGCCAGCCGATACGTGCTTTGTCACACCGTGAAGGAGATGTGACTCATCAGGGCTGTTGTTTCTTAGGAAAGGTGGTCTGTGGCGCGGTGGCGGTTCAATCATCACAGCCGGTCGCGTGTAAACAACGATGGGGATAAAATAATGATCATGCCCTGCTCGATGTAAAGTAACATGAATCATAGAATCCGGGCGGGTGCGTCCCAGACTCAATGCAGGGACTTGAAAATACGGAAAAACACACGGGCCAGTGCGGGTAGTAGAGCGTTCTGATTCCAGGTACTATTGCACTCTTTGGAGTGGGAATAGTAATTTTAACCCCAACGCTATCCTATACTTTCCCTACTGTTGCAGTCTCTGGAGTGGGAATAGTAAATGTTACCCCTACGCTATCCAACACTTTCCCTACTGTTGCACTCTCTGGGGTGGGAATAGTAATTTTTATCCCTTCGCCATCCAACATTTTCCTTAGTGTTGCACTATTTTGAGTTGGAATAGTAATTTTATTACCTCTGCTATCTAATATTTTTTATATTATTTTTGTTAATATTGTACAGAATTAATATTAAAAAGAGTAAATCTTTTAATTGTTTATTAGTTATATATATTTCTTTAATATTTTATCTATATTATTGTTTAATGTGTATGGATGTATTTATAATATATATTATATATTTTTTTATAAGTTATTAAAATAATTATTAAAACACTTTTAGTAAGTATATATATATTATATGTATATGTTTAATTTATTTTTACATTATACATATATATTATTTATAATATTTATGGTTTAAATCATTTTTATTGAAGCAGCACCAAGAATCAAAACATACATTGCATAGATGAAACGGATTTGCTAAGGGCAGAGGCCCTCCTATGGCACAGAGGCCCACTGTATGACAATCTATAAGCAATCCAATCAATAATGTAAAGGTGGTATAGGCAGTGCTGCAAAAAGAAAAACAACTCCCTCCAAAAGCCCCCCCCCCTAAACTCCTCCTTCCCCATCCCTTCCCGTCCCCCCTCCCTCCGTCCACTGCTCAGGCTAATCCCACTCATTTCCACCGTTTCCACGTCAAGAAGAGACCATCCATGTGGGGTCCATTCAGGGGTCCGTCCCATGAGGTTCAGTAAGCCGTAATAGACGGAGATATTTCGGGCAGGTGATTTCTCTGAATTCTGTGGCTAACAAGGAGTGGAACGGCTGCCAAAGTTCATCAAACTGGTCTATATCTCCAGCGAGGGTAAGGGACAACTTCTCCATTCCCAGCACGTGCCACAGTCTATGCAACCACCCCGTAAGGGAAGGGACAGTAGCAGTACGCCAATGTATAAGGATGTTCTGCACCGCTGAGCCCAGGGCGATAGCAATCTGCCGTCCCCTACGTGAGCGCAGGGGATACATTAGGCGGTTAGGGAGCCCCAGTAGGACCTAGGCAGGGAAGCGGGGTAGTTCAGTCTGAAAGTGAGTGTCATTGTCATCCAGCACATGTTTCCAGTAAGAGTGTAAAAGCGGGTAGTCCCATAAAATGTGTGATAATGTGCCTGTGTGTCCACATCCCCGCCAGCAGGTGTCGGATTTGCTGCGGTCCATCTCATGTATCCTTTCTGGAGTATAGTACCAGTATGTAGATACCTTGGTAAATGTCTCTGTAAGTCCCGTGTGGTATGCTGAGTGTCGGGCTCTATATGAGATTTGACCCCATTCCTTACAGCTCAATGTCCTACCCAATTCCAGTTCCCAGCGTTCCCTGCCTGGGTTATGAAGGTGTGTTGGCGGTGGTTGCAAGAATTTGGAAAGATCGGATATCAACTTGCCGTCCGAAGTGCGGTACGTAAGCCACTGTTCATAGGGAAGGAGCTTCCTGTCTGCCGTTTCTCGTACCTGTGGTTGTAACGCCCTATGGCGGACCTGCATGTAGCGTAGCCGTTCTGTCTCTGGCATTGAGTATTCTTGTTTAAAGAGTGAGAATGGAATGGCGCCATCTGGACCATATAGATAAAGGCCCCCTGTTCTAGCCCCGGGGTGAAGTCTGGGTTATCGACCAAAGGGGTAAGTGGTGAAGGAAAAGTGGTGAGTTTGTGTGCGGTATTGGTGGCATCCCAAGCCTGCAAGGGTACCCTTGTGATAAAGGAAGCATACAGGTTGGCGGGCCGGTGAGCCTTGCGCAGAAAGGGTATTTCCTGGAGCAGGCGCCCTGCCACTGCCTGGTCCTGAAAGAGCCAGTGCTTGTCCGACTCCCATTTGCTCCATTCGACTAGATAGCGTAGTTGTGCTGCTTGAAAGTATTTGCGTAGGTCCGGGATTCCCAATCCCCCGGCCTCCGGAGCCAGCGTGGACAGTGCCCTCATCAGTCTGGGCTTCCGACCCTGCCAGATAAAGCGTGAGAGGTCTGACTGCGTACGCTGAATCCAGCCCGCCGGCGGCTGCAGTGGTAGTGCTCGGAAAAGGTAGAGGATTTGGGGAAGGACAGTCATCTTGACTGCGGCAATTCTGCCAGCCAAGAAAGGGTGCCGTGCCGCCAGCGTCTCAGCTCCTCCTGTATTTTCCTGTGGCGTGCAGCGTAGTTGGCTGTCGCCATGGCCGGTAAGGTGGGAGCTAGTTGAATCCCCAAGTATGGCGCGAGGTCCGACGACCACTGCAAGGGGAAGAGGTCCTGTAGGTACGTTTTGGTAGTAGGAGCGAGGGACAGGGCCAAAGCCACAGACTTATCTAAGTTCATTTTGAATCCTGCAACCTTGGTGAATACGTCTATCTCCGCAATGCAGGCCGGTAGGGCTGTACGCGGGTTCTCTAGGGACAGTATAACATCGTCTGCGTAGAGACTGATGGTGTTTGTGAAGCCGCCAAATTTAACTCCCGTTGCCGCAGGTGTCTGGCGGATCCGCTGGGCAAAGGGCTCCATATACAAGGCAAAGAGGAGGGGCGACAACGGGCACCCCTGTCTCGTACCCCTCTCGATAGTGAAGCTCCGTGAGTTGCAACCATTCACTCTCACCACCGCTGTGGGAAATTTGTAACAATTAAAGATAAATGAACGAAATTTTTCCCCAAGGCCGAATTTCGTTAGGACCCGTTCTACGTATGGCCAATGTACACGGTCAAACGCCTTCTCGGCGTCGACTGCTAGCAGCAACCTCTCTCTGGGGACTCGGGAAGCTTTTTCAATAAGATGGACAATTCTTTTGGTGTTGTCCACCGTTTGTCGCCCGGGGGGGGCAGTCGGGCCACTAGGATTCCGGTGTATAACTTAAGATCCACATTCAGAAGTGATATTGGCCTATAAGAACTGCAATTGGTCCTGTCCTTTCCCGGCTTGAGGATGACAGTGAGAGATGCCCGCAGAAGGTCCAGAGGGATCGCACCCGGTTCAGAGAAGGAGTTGAAGAGGCGGGTGAGAATCGGCGCCAGCGTCGCACAGAATGTTTTGTAAAAGAGGGATGTATAGCCATCCGGTCCTGGGGCTTTCCCAAGCTTAAGTTTGGCAATGGCAGAAATTACTTCCTCAATGCGGATGTCCCTGTCTAGGTGTTCCGCCTGGGAGGGGGCTAAGGAGGGGAGAGTGACCAAGTCTAAATAATCGTCTGTTATTTGATTGTCCACGGGGTCACCTGTATAGAGGGTTGCATAAAAGCTGCGGAAGGCCTCTGCTATGCGGGTGTCCTCAGTGATCGGGGCTCCGTCGTGCCCCGCGATCTCTTTCACCAAGTGCCGTTTGTGTGCCGCTCAGAGTCCACTCGCCAATAGGCGCCCACACCTGTCCCCACCGGTATAGTAGGCATGCCACAGCCGCAATGCCGCATATTCCGCCCAATCCATGTCTAGGGCTGTCAGGAGTTTCCTCGCCACTTTAAGCTGCTTCCAAACTCTGGGAGCGCCCGTACGTTGATGCATCTGCTCGAGTTCTCGAACACATTGGGTGAGTTCATCTCGCTTGCATTGCCGCTCTTTATTCTCCGCAGAGGAGAGGGCCAGAAATTCTCCCCTGATGACTGCCTTCAGGGCTGCCCATTGAGTTGCCAAGGAGGTGTCGTCGTTGGCGTTGTGCGATAAGTAGTCACGGACAGTGTCTTGAATCCGCGTCACTACTATTTTCTTATGTAACTAAGTGTCTGGAAGACGCCATACTCTGGGGGGACATGCTAGTGCGGCAGTTGGATTGTGGTGGACACTGGCACATGGTCCGACAGGGAGATAACTCCGATCACCGTCGTAGTGGCTAAAGCGCACACTGGTCCTGTGACCAGGAGGTGGTCCAACCTGGCGTATGTTTTATGTGCATTGGAGTAGTACGAATATTCCCTATCTCGGGGGTGTGCGCGACGCCAGAGGTCATGGAGATCTAGCTCCGTCATCCGGTCCTTACATCCGGATGTGAATGTCCCTGCTTGGTATGCGCGCTGGGCAGACCTATCTAAGGCTGTATCAAAGACCATATTGAAATCCCCCCGAGTACGATATGTCTATCTGGTGTATCTGCGATGTCGGTCAAGGCCGTATGGAAGAAACTTTCCTGATTTTCATTAGGGCTGTATAGGGTCCCAACCGTGAACGTGAGGCCCCCTATCCTAAACAGATAAGCTACCAGCCTTCCCCTCTGTTCTGCGCACTTGTGAAGAACCTCCCCCTTAAAGTGCTGTGCAACCATAATCGCCACCCCTGCAGTCTTATTGTGTCCTGATGAAAAGAATTGAGTCGGGAACTTGTGAGAGCGGAGTCTATGACAGTCGCCTGGGAGCAGATGAGTTTCTTGTAACAAGCAAATGTCTGCCTGGGTGTTTTCTAAGTGGGACAAAATCGCGCGCCGTTTGACTGGATTATTTAGACCCCTAACATTAAGGGTTAGAATCTTAAAGGTTGTAGGTGGCATGTGTGACGGTGTAGACTAAAACTCTGTGTCCCCATCCTGGTGGAGAACAGTATGGATGTCCTGGTAGTAGGTGGTGTAGACTAGTATCCCAAAGACCTGAAACCTGTAGATAGCACTGGACGACCCACCCTGGAACCCCCCCTCCTGCCTTCCCGCTCCCCCAACCCCCTCCCCAACTCAACCAACCTTCCCATCCCCATTCCCACCAACCCCTTGCCCCAACACCAACCAGTTCCCCCCCAACCCCCTCTACCTCCCCTAGCCCCCCACCAAATAACCCCGCAACACTACCCATAGTCTCTGGCCTATCGGGTCAGAGTCCAGGTCCGTAGATTGTCAAAGTGGAGGAGAACGTGGCAGCGGCTGACTCAGCAGCCCCTCGGCCCATCCCCCCAAACGGAGCTGTAGCATGAATGCAAACCCCTAGATAGTAACACCTTACAGTTTGGCCGCTGTGTTGTCAACCACCTCCTGCACCGCCGCTTGTCGCTCCTGAGCAGCCGTGATGGGGTCAGGTTTCAGAAGCGATCTGGGGGACCGCCGTCATCGCACAGTCTGCTACCCGTCGCTGGAGTGCCGCGTGGGCCCGTTCTACGACCGATGCGGGGAAGCCTCTCTTGAACCAGCTTCCTCTGGGAGGTCAATGTCCAGCAACGCGCATGTGTCTCGGAGTGACCTTAGTTGGTGTAGTGACCCCTTCCATTTGAAGATGAGGCGAAACGGGTGGCCCCATGTGTATGGCACTCCATTGGCTCTCAGGAAGGCCGTGGCAACCCTGAAGGCCTTCCACTTCTGCAGGGTAATGGCGGAGAGATCTTGGAAGAGGGCCACAGGGTCTCCCCGGAAATTGATTGGTTGTTTCAATCGGGCCTCTCTCAAAATGCGTTCCTTCAGTGAGAAATCGGGGAGGAAAGCCAGTATGTCCGGGGGGGGTGGCAGGCGCTCCCCGTGTGGCAGTCCCTTTGTAGGGAGCAGGAACTCCCGTTGCTGGCCAGCTGTAGTCTGTGCTGGGTCCTAGGGGACCGCCACCGGCTCACCCCGTCCTCAGGGGTGCCTCCGTCTCCCCCTGGGGCCCCAAGTGCAATGGCCAAGTGTCGGGGGTCAGCCGCGGTGAAAGTCCAGCGGGACGGACTGCTGCTGTCCTGGTGCAGAGATGGGGTATGCCCTCCCGTAAGCGGCCACTGATGCTCGCTCGTAGTAGGCCCGACGCCTAGGCCTCGATTTCCGGGCTCCGCTCGGACGGTCAAGCAGGTTGAGGGGGTGTGCTTCTCACCTGCCGATCCAGCGCGCAGCAGCTCTGCCAATCCTGGGTCCTGGATCGGCGGGCGGGGGTCCGGATCTCCACTTCCTCTGTCTCCTCCTCACCAGCCGATTCTCCAGGCATCTGGGGCAGCCGCAACACACCAGGCCGGGCGTCCAAACGTTCCGCAGATGAGTCCACGATTACACCGGGCAAAGAGGCTGGGGCTCGGCTTCTGTTCCTTCGCGGGATAGGCCCCAAGCCGGGGGCTCAAGTGCCTCAGCAGCCCGCCCAGCAGCTACCAGATGCCACCGCGGCCACCTCCGGCTGTACACCAGTCACAAGCAGCCTGGGCCATCAAGCCGTTGTCCCGAGGGCTGCCGTAGGTGACCTGCCGCTCGCTTCGCACCAGACCCCTGGGGCGCAGGAATCACTCCGGGCGCCGGGCACCCTCGGCCGCCATTTCGCGGCTTCACGCTGGCAGGGGCTCCGGCCAAACGTCCACAGCTCCCACAGGTGGCGTAGCTCAGATCATCAAGCGAAGAGCACCGGGGTAAGTACTGCACCCCTGGCCGTGATTTGTATAAGTTAGGAGGTAATGTTCGCTATGAAAAGGGGCGATACGGGGTTCAGGGCACGTCTGGCAGGCCGCCATCTTAGCCACGCTCCTATTTATAATATTTAAACATTTAATTTTTTTACTGTTTATTTTAATTATATATATTCTTTACTTTATTTTACATTATTTTTTAAACTTAAATTACAAACACTATTTTCAATATTTTTTCTCTCAATATTTTTGGACTTACCATAATGTAGATAGGATGTCGATATTCTTGATCTCGATATTTCGCCTCCGATATTTTTGACTATGATATTCTTGTAGTCGGTATTCTGTCAGTGATTCGTTTGGTAAAACAAACTTCCCATAATTGTCCAATAAAGCATCAACTGGCTAATTAAGATGTGGTCACCTATATCAGCAGATCTAAGGTGAAGCCCAGAGGATTGATGAAGCAGTGGCAGCTTCCTTCTATCAGGGATTACAAAAATAATCAAAAGTTGTCCCTAATTGTTTATGGTCCTGTCACCACAGCAGCTTTAAGTGATTTAACCCTTCAAATCAATGCTCAAAAAGAAGATTGTGTATGAGAACAAGCATCGACAAAGCCAATAGGTCTCGCCTATAAGAGAGCTGTTGGCTTTGTCAATATTTTTAGGAGTCAGCAAATAAGAGAGACAATGAATTCAACAATCTTAATCTATTACCGCCGCGGTCGCAAGGCGACCGCGGCGGTAAAGCGGCGGACGTTCTTTCCGTCCGCCGCTGTCCCCTCCGCCATCCTAATCTGGCGGGGGGGAATCAGGACATGGATGTCGGGCGGATGGCCTCCGCCAAGCCGGCGGAGGCCACCGCCAGCCTGGCGGAGGCAATCCGCCCGACATCATAATGGGCCCCAATATTGGGGTGACTGCTCCAGGCAAGATGATAGTAACAAAGTATTATCACCAAGAAATTTACGGAATTCAGTATCTCCTTCGAAGCAAATCCAAATAGTACAAATGTGCCCAAAATATTTGTATATGTGGAGAAAGAACTAATCTAGAGATGCAATTAAAATATTGACATTTTATTTTTAGAGTATTATATAGTTAATGCTCAGCCCAGGAGCCATTGGAGTGCTTTGAACACCAGTTACATTACATAAAGTCAGATTATTCTTTTTATATAATATAGCACATAGAGTTAAGTGCCAGCTGCAGAAATCTGCGTTGAATCGGACCGTCAAAAGTACTGTAGTAACTTGAGCATGAAACATCACTTTACTGAAGCCAGGGAGATAAGTCAATGTCTGTCTTTTTGTTTTAAGAGAAGTGGCTCTTGGACATGGGCACATGTGAGTCCATATTTAATTTGAGAAGCAAAACTACATATTCCCTAATAGAAAGTCTTCCTCGCTTATTGTGTGACACATAACATGAGGCCACGCGACAGCAAAGGTCCCATGTTCAAATCACAGCAGAGATGATTCAGGCGTTCATCTTTCTCATTCTATTAAATGATGTAATTTCAAAAAAGCATCACCAACAGACAGCTCTGTGCACTAAAAGAGTTTAGTATGATAATGCCCCCAAATTCCTCACGTCGTCAGCTCCACCCTTTAGCACTGCAGTCTCCAGTGGCCTGGAAGTACTCATGAGTGGGTGGTGGGGGCCACTTCTCATTGCATACCACTTTAGAGCTCTCTTCAGTAATGCCAATGCCCAGGGCCTGCTTAAAACAGGCTCAGGGTCTTATTAGGGACTTTTGCTTAGGAGAACGCCCCTTTTAACAATACCACTGTGGTGTCTGAGAGGAAGAGAATAAGTCGCGAAAGAAAGAGAGAGGATTAGAAAGAGAAGGAGGAGGAAAGAATGAGTAAAGAGAGATATTGAGAGAAGAGGGACAAAGGAAAGAACACATCTGAGTGACAGACTCACATAAAGGTTGACCCCTGATGCACTAAGCAAGAGTCTGATTTTCTGTAATGAAACTAATACAGGAAATCAAAATAATGCAGGCAAATTCTCCTGAATACGCAGGCTGCAGCCACTGTCATGTGGCATGACCCGGATTTATTTGAACAGGTTCAAGCTCCTTGCTGCACTCAAAGGGATCTTGAGCAAGCCCCTGTGCTGATCTGTGATATGTCCAATCAGTCACTTCACTGAAGCATTAGCACGTGTCTTCAACCTCAGCTTGTAAGCTGAGACCAGAGCTTCAAAGTCAGTCCTGGACCTTTATCTGATGCCTTGACTTCTAGCTACTATGTAGACAGAGGGTACCACGATCTATAGAAAGTGTCAGTAAGATCTTTGTACCACAAGAGAAGCTCCTGCTGAAGCCCAGGAAGTTGGGTAAAACCTGATATCTAGTGTTCAGTTATTTCAAAGCAAGGACACCAGAACTAAGTGTACCAAGGTGGCACATCGAAGGGACGGCACTTCAAACCTTGCTCTAGTCACGTAAATTGGCTGTTATGGTTTTTTACATTTTGTTTTATCTGATAAACACCACACGGTCCTATCTCATGGAACGAGGAATGGACTCAACTTACAGCCATTTGCACATTGACCCCTAGAGACTAGCCACTAAAACATCTCTTAAGGCCACTTGTGACACTGACCCAGGGCTCACAGGGAGTCTGAAGCCATACCAGAAAGAGGCATGTTGTAAGCCGTTCATTGAGAGTACTACAAAGAAACAATGCATTTGTGAAGATGCAAACAAATTATTAGGATAGTTCTTAATTTCCAAACAAAAATACGCAAAAGCTACTCTACATATAAAATAAAGTGAGCCTAAACGCTATTTTATGTTCTAAAAAGAAATGCAGTGCCTGTCAAAACAAGTGAAATATAGTGTCAATATACCGGACATTTTTAAACAGTGTCAATTCACTTCTGCTAGATGTAAACACAACCATCGTCATTCTATCATGATTTCATTAATCACATTCACTGAGTCAAAGCACAGATGTTTTAGTGGGTATGGAATGATGGGAGGAAGGGCAAAACCAGGTGGTAATGATAATTAGATGGCTGCAGTCCTGTGCATTACAAACAGTATACGACCAATAACCTTTATTGGGTGACAGGAAGAGCTGATAAATAAACTCAATGAGGAGACCAAAAAATATCTAATCTATAAGAATTAAACTAATTTTAAAATCAATATAAATGTGTACATCAAGTACCTTAAACATCAAAAAACTAAAGAGGAATATAAAGGGGTGAACTGGTCATTTCGGACATTAGTGGGTTTATGGACAGGGTGAGGTTTGTAAAAGCCCAGTAGATCTGCAAAGGTCAGTCCCAGAGACAGGCATTACATTTCATTAACTCTGCACCAGTCAGATTGTCATTAGCGGGTATTACTGGTTTATGTGGCTGGCTTGTTTCCAGTCCTACCAGCCACTGATTACCACAGTCCTGTCCAAGTAATTGGCAATGCCCCAGTCTTTGTAGTAGAGCCACTGGTCTGTAAATAGGACAGACTTTGCTCCAGCCATGCCAGCAACCAAACCAGCAATACAGAAACGCAAGACTGTGTTCAGCCCGCTGACACTTCCCCATCTTAAAGTCCACCATCATCATCATATCCATCTATTGGAAATTACTTAATTTGCTTTAAAAGTCTGTCTAGTTCTGAATGCGGCATACCCTAATATCAACACTGAAATTAAAAATAAACTGTTCCTAATCAGTGTCTTTTGACAAAACCTGCATCGCGTGCTTCTTAAAATAAATCAGCTGCTGCGTACTTAAAACCAAGACATAGATTCACCAGGTTAGTGTTTTAATGTGAGTGTTGCAAAAATGTAAGTACTTTCAGTATCTAATGTAGGTTTGAACAATGCCCTTAAAAGTAACACATGATTATGAGAATGCTATGTATTTTCCAAAGCGCTTGGTATCCTGCACCTATGAGCTTCACAGAACTATTGATTATGGGTGTCACTGTCATTCAATATACTTCTTTTTATAAATCGCAACTGGATTTTGTATGCTAACTGCTGGTAAAACTCTGATATTTACTGGAAGATCTTAACCCACTCACCAGAAACGGCTCCTTAAAAGCAGATACCGAGTCATGACTTTGTGAATTAATTTTTCTGCCAACTGTGTTCCAGTTTTACTAAAACAGCGTAATTTCTGTTCCTACCAAGAGTTTCTCGCTGTTCTCCCACTACATATAATATATTAAGCTCCTTTTCGTAATCTGAAGAAACACCCTTTAGGGAAAGTATGTGGTCCTTAGCCCTGAGGCACCTTACAAAAGAAATATCTAACTTTGTTGAATGTCATTGTAAATTACAAGTGCAAAGATCAACACACTTTCTCCTAATGATCAGCCTGTAAATTAAAACAAGAGACATAAATGCTAGTTCAAGCCCTGGGCTAAAGCACATTTAGTGGATCATGAGTGCCAAGTATAAGTTAAAACCATTTCAGTTTTACTTAATCTAATTACTTTTCAGTTTTCAGCTCTGCCGTACCCAAAAACCTTTAAAAAAATTATGATTTCTTTTTATTATAAGTTGATATTGGAGTTGACAGAAATAGCAGCTTATTTGCTAAGCTCATTAAGATTTTCAGATAAAATAGGTGCTGCAGACTGGAAGTGATGAAGTCATCGCCCCTCTATAAAAATTATACGGGAAGGAGCAAAGAAAATAAAAAATAAGCAAGAGCTTGAGAAGGAGAAGGATGGGAACAACACGCAATGGATTGGGAGTGGAGGATGGAGAAAAAAAACCAGGACCTCAAGCCAAGCAAGACCAGTGGAAGGACACATATAAATAAAGGTATCTATCAGTACTTTGGCAATGCTCTCTATCAAAGTGACAACATGCAGAAAAAAGTGCAACCATATGGAATGCCCAGACACAAGGACAAATAAGATGAAATGAAATAGAGTGATCATGAAGCAGCTGAATAGCAAGTAATGAGTGGGCTCTAAGTCCCATTTTTGAGGTTTTTAAAAATTAAGATACAACAGATCATCACCAACCGACAGCACACAAGGGCTGCCTGCAGGCTCTACTAAAAAATTAAAGGCCCTCTTAATTTTAAAGAGAATATCTTCACGCAACATTCACAGAGCTTGAGGAGTGAAACAGAACATATGCAATTTGGGGCATGAAAAGATCTTTATCAATAGAATAGAAAGAGCAGAGATGGAGCAAAAAGACTCTTACTGTAATGTGGTCAATCAGGAAACTTTTTGAAGACATATCTTCTATAGTCAGAAAATGGGAAAGCAGGACTTTCATAGGCAGATGGAGGTCAAGGTCCAAATTTGTTATTTTATCTTTCAACATAAAGGCATACATTTACATGGATGTGGACCTCACAAATGCCAAAAGACCAATACAAATGTGTACTCTAATTGATTCTGGAGCTACTGCCTTCTTTATGATGAGCCAAATTAATCTGGCTGCTGTTATTTTTTGTTCTGAGTATTACAGGAACGATTGTGTTTCTTGAAAGAAAGTGAATATTACCCAGAATCCCAATTCTGTACTTGTGCAATCAAGCTCTAAGGGAGTGATTAAAGATAAAACACTTCCTGAAGTCTATAAAGAATTCAGGGAAGTATTATATCATTCAAAAGCTGACAATGACCACTTCATCATCCACATGGCCTCGCTATTTATTTCTTACACGATACACTCATTCGTTTTGGGAGAATATATCTTTTAACGTTGAAAGATACCAAATTATTAAAACAATATCTGCAAGAAAACTTGTGAAAGGGGTTTATTCACAATTCCATCTAATCTTCTGCACTCCCAATCTTTCCTATACTAAAATTGAGTGTGGAATATCAGCCATGTATAGATTATCATGAGTTGAATGCCATCACCGTCAGAATTCACTACCTTCTCTCCCTCACATTGCTACTCTTGGAGAAAATCAAGAAAGCTAAGATCTTTTTCAAACTGGATCTTTGAAAAGCTTACAGTTTGGTCAGAACTCTTTGAATGTTTTGTGGAAACATAGCATTCAAAAGCGTGGCGGCTGCTATGACTATTTGCAGATGTTATTTGGCTTTTGTACTGGCCTGTAGCGGTCCTGCATTATGTGAACAATATATTTGGAGACATGTAAATATTTTCAGAATGTTCACTTGGATGATATATTTGCTTTCTTCAAGGATACCATAGGCATCATGCTCATGTTCGAGAAGTAGTGTCTTGGTTAAGGAACCATTCCTTGTTTGATAATGCAGAAAAATGTGCAGTTGAAAATCAAGAGGTTAGAAGTATGGATATGGAAATAATCAGAGCTATTCTAGAATTGCCATTCACCCCATCCTCTAGGGAATACAAAGATTCTTTGGCTTTGCAGATTTATATAGACATTTATTACATATTATTTCACCATTGTGAGGACAACCACATTGCTGCATAAAAAGAGTTAGCAACTCTTGCTGTGGGACAAGAGAAAGCCTTTAAGGCTTTGAAGATGGCATTCACAATTAAACACAACTGTGCCCATTTTCAGACATGCTAATATGCAACTGCCTATTATCATTGAAAAACTGACTTGATTAGAGAAGGAAGATGGCGTCAGCGTGAGCTGTCGCAGCGGCGGTGCTCTGTGACACTGGGCTGTATCTACTCAGGGATATGCTTTTCTACAGGCTAACCGAGTGATCAAGACCCTGTATCCTACATTCTACATTCAGCATTCAGCATTTCTGGAGCTTCCCATACACAGACTTTATCGGCTGGGTCTGGGTCTGGATCTGGGTTTTTTTAGTAGCCTTTTATTAGCCTGCTTGCTTCAAGACACTTTGAGACACTGTGACTGATAATACATCAGCAGCGTCGTGAGCCACAGTGGGAAGCGGCGGGGGGTGAAAAGAAAGAGACCGGAGGCACTGAAAACTGTGCTGAATTATGCAGCGCCCAGCTCAGCCAGGATTACCAGCATGAATATCGCATATTGGGCAGTAATTAATTACTAGTTAAACGGATGGTGATGCCCCGGATTGACCTCGACCTCGGCTTGGCTGCTCGTCCTTTTTGTCTGAAAATTATCAAAAGGACGGCTTTTTGGGTCAGAGCCTCAGCGTAAGCTGCATAGCAGTGCCGATTTTATATCACTGACAAGCCGTGTCTGCTGTCAAAAGACTGCTTGTGCCTACTAAGTTCCTCCTATATAGATTTTCCTGGCCATCGCTTTTGTGCTAAAAAAGCCTAGATTGAAGCCTCTGTCTTTTATACATTTATACTCTACTGACCGCTGTAACTTGCAATAACTGCCCTTATTTCTTACCGTCTTTCTCTGCCTTTGAGACACCAGGAGGGCTTCCCACCCCGCCCTCCATCCTCCTCCCTGGGGTCCCAGACGTCATCTACAGACGGGAGAAAATTGGGCTTTAAATTCTTACGCGCGCTGCGTGGTTGAGCACGCCCCACGTGTCCTGTTGCCAGGGAGACGTTGAAAAGGGCTGGGAAAGGCAAAAGGCAAATGGTGCTTGGGAATAAAAGCAGCAGATGCAGATTTAATACGAAGGAGAGGTGGTTTATTGCACAATCGCTTTCTGCAACAGAAGCAAATGAAGCCACAGCTGGTACTGGAAATTGTGCTGACTCATCTGCCTCATTTTTCGGGACTGAAATAGTGACTAATACTATCCCTGTATTAATATCTGTGTTTATATCTTTTTCTGGTATATCAGCAAAACCTCAAATAAAGCTCCAAATAGGGAAGAGTTACCCTCGCAATACTTTCAACACTGCCTCCTTACAGAGAGAGCTGAAAACCTATTTGAAAGGTCAAAGGAAACGCAATACTATCTTGAAGCAATCCTTTTACAGGCGCAAGAGAAATTTCCAGGGAGGAGGTCGGTGTGGTGTACGGACGTCAGTAGACTATCAAAAAGGTTTTGTGACGCCCTCTAAGCCCTATAAAGCTTTGGATATGGAAAGGAATACCAGAGAGAGCAGGGAGCACAAGGAGGACAGAGGGGAGGAACTCACCCTGCAAAAGGAGCAAAAAGGCCAGAAAACACAAACAGGGGCAGCAAATAACTCCACTCCTGAGAAGGAAAAAGGGGATGGAGTAGGTGAGCTTCTACAGGGAGAGATATCTACCCTTCGAGACCTTGAGAATGCAGAAACTGTGCTGACACTTGCCCAACATACAATTAACAAACATAAAGGCCCTGAAACTAGGGGAACCAGAGCAAAGGAGAAAGACCTGGCAAAAGACCCGGTAAAAAACCTGGTAAGAAATGAGGTTCAAGAAAAAGAGAAAGGAAAATCTAAAGATAAAAATATGGAAAAAAAACTGGAAAAAGAAAGAGAAAAAACCAAACGAAAGGAGAGAGAGAAAGAAAAGGAGAAAGAGGCTGGCAGCAATAAGAAGGAGAAAGGGGGTGAAACAGAGGAAGATGCCAAACTGGAACTAATGGTTAAAAAAGCGCAGAGATTACAGACTATTAAAAACTTAAAGGCAAGTGCAAAAACTACTGGCATAATTGAGTCATCCCAACCAAGAATCTCTAATATATTCAGCCCTCTGCATAAGGATTGCCAGAGTGACGCATCAAATAATGGGGAAAAAATACAGATCCAAATGCAGAACAAGAACTCTGAGGAGTGGAATATAAGCTGTACTCATCTTATGCCTCCAACTAACTTGGAAGAAAGTGGAATTATAGGGACTGGCGAAGGAACTTGGAATGCTGACTCAAATGAGTCCCAGCAAGAGACAAGGGCTTCTATAGAAATAGACGCAGTAGCATCAAATCAGAGAGAACAAATGGAACAATTTAATAAAAAAACAAAAGTGAACCAGGAAACGAAGGACCTCCCAATCCTCCCAATTCGCAAGATCGTTCAGTGGGGAAGGAATCACACCCAGCCAATCACTCTCTCTCGGATGAAGATTCCGAATCTGAGGTATATGAAACAGGGATGTCTATCTCTAGTGAGTCAAGTCAATTGAGCAATTCAAGAGAATCAAGTCCTCGAAGGGGCGCCGTATCTTTGGAGATCTCTGGCTCCAATGACTCAAGATTATCTAGCAAAATCACCATCAAGGGGAAAAAAAGGAGCGGGGAAAAAAAAGGTCAAAACACAAAAGAGAACGAAACTTATTGAATGAGGAAACCACAGACCCTGGAAATAATACGGACTATGTCAAAAGTAGACCTAATCCCCCCAGAAGAAGTCCTAGGATTGAATCATCAGGAGAAACACCATGTCAAACTCCGAACTTTCAAGAAAACAAAGATAGACACCTAAAAACTACGGAGCCCACGCTGAGCCAGGTGCTTAGCTCAATAAAAAACTTCCATGAGGATGTGAAAAAAGACAGTCAAAAGAACCGCATGGCCATTGAAAAATTACAAGGCGCTGTGAAGAAAGTGGGCAGTATCTGCTCCGAGATTTCTGCAAGAATGGTCATGGTGGAAACTCGTACTGAGAATCTTGAAACCGATGTCGCGACGCTTCAAAAAAAGGAAACAGAACAAGACGGAATAATAAGAGATCTTACGGCTGAAGTGGAAGATCATGAAAACAGATCCAGAAGGAACAATTTAAGGTTTCTTGGGATTCCGGAGAATTTTGAGGGAAGCGATGCTTTAGAGGCAATGGTTAACATACTCAAAACATCATTTCCAGAATTGGAAGCCTGGGATATGGAAAGGGAAGTCCAGCGAGCCCATCGCTTCCCCCTAATGTTATAAAAAACATTAACAAGCAAAATCAATATCCCAGGGCAATGCTGGTCTGCTTTGGGAACTTTCTACTTCGGGTAAAAATCTACGACCTTGCAAGACCTACCACCCAAAGAGAACATAAGGGGTTCAAATTTTTTGTCAGACCGGACTTCGCTCACGCCACTGTGGAGCGAAGATGGAAAATGCGTCAGCTATTTGGACCCTTTGAAAAAGCTGGAGCAAAAGTATTCTTGCAAAATCCGGCACGCCTGAAAATTATATTTAAAGGTGCAACAAGAAGCTTTAACAGCGAAATACAGGCGGAAGACTATCTTCGAGAAATCTCAGAGACAGTTTCTCGAAATCCAGGGAAATAATCTAAATCAGATTTAAAGACTTGTAGTAAAAGGAATATATAAGATGAATTAACTATTATAATTTGTATCAGGTAGAATGTATATATTGGGAAAGCGTGGACTTTTAGCAGAATGGCTGATTGGTATAGGGAAATTAAGTTTGATAATTATTATGAAATGTAGGCTTATGGTCAACTACACAAGATAAGAATACTACTTATACTAATAAACTAGCCTAGCTCGCAGAGCCCGTTTGCGCGGATGTCGCACCCCTGGTCCAGATAGACCCAGGTAACCTTCAAAGATGGTAGAGGGAGGGGGGGGAAGGGGAGGGGGGCAGGCCGGACAGGTTGGACATACAGGGGAGTAAATTTATGTTAAAAAGAAATATGAAAATACTTAAAGAGATCACAGGAAAGCAGACTATCTGGGATAAAAAATATGGTACTCTTTTATTAGCAGTATGGCTGGGATAAAAATACTATCTCTGAATATTTGCGGACTTAACGATCTCAACAAAAAGACAAATGGTTGCAATTGGCCTACAGAACTGGGGAGCCAATGTTGTATGTATGCAGGAAACTCATATTGAAGGGTCCCAGAGCCAGCTGTTAAATACACTAGGATATAAACTGGTGTGTGCTACCTCACAAGGTGTTAAAATTCGAGGGGTTGCTATTCTGGCTAAAGGGAGTGGATTGGTGTTTTACAAATCTAAAACTGATAAGTTTGGCCGTTGGGCTATCACCGAATGCAGTTATCAAACAGGGCAAAAAATGACAATTTGTGCAATTTATGGGAGTAATACATATGACCCCGGGGTTTTCGAAGAGGTCTCAAACGAACTATCACACTGGCCTCTTCCGGTGTTGGTCTGCGGGGACTTCAATATAAACCTACCGGTCAACTGGTCCTTAAACGATGACTGGGTCTATAAAGGACGTAAACCCAAAGTATTCCGCTCTCTTAAAGATCTGTGTCTTATACATGGACTTGTGGATAGCTGGCAGACTTCAAACACCAACACCGGTGACCTTGGCTATACCTTTTATTCCAATCCACACCACACGCATGCCAGAATTGACTATATTTTACTTTCAAATTCACTAGTCAGGAATTCCCAAACTGTTAAATTGCCTCGGGTACTATCGGATCACAATCCCCTTTTATGTACACTGACTATTAGACTAGTTAAATCAGAGCCTAGCCTGTGGTCATTTGAAAAAGCTTTACTGAACGACCCTCAGTATTGTATCCACATGAAAGACTGGATACCCAAGTTCCTAGTAGAAAACATCAATAGTACATCAATAGAGGTTGTTTGGGACACGTTGAAAGCAGGGGTCAGGGGTGAGACTATGTCATATTCCCTCAGAGCAAACAGGCGAGAGAAAGAGGAGATGCAGAGGTTGCAGGATGAGCTTATTTCAGCAGAAGTAGGACTCATTAGTGTTACTAGCAATAGAGAGACAACTGGGGACATCTCTAACACCTTAGCCCAAGTAGCGGTTGCCAAGGCAGCAATCACTAATATGTTTTCAGATAAGGCAATTCGGAAAGCCACGGCACGAAAAGAATTAATATATGAATTCAATGAGCAAGTGGGGCATCAATTGGCGGTGCGATTGCGACAACAAGTCAATGCTAATCTAATAAGGGAGATTATTGACCCAGTGGAAGGCCAGTTAAAAGACCCAGAGTTGATTAAGCAAGCATTTTGGAGGTTTTATAATGAATTATACATGGATAATGGCAAGGAAGACGTTATAGCAATAGAAAGGTATTTAGAGAATTGTGAAGTCACAAAGCTTGAGGTAAATACGCAGCTGGCTCTAGAGGAAACTCCGAACATGGAAGAGGTATTGACCGCGGTCAAGAGCCTCCCTAAAGGAAAGGCAACAGGTCTGGATAGCATACCTTCAGAGTTTTATGGCACATTTATAGACGAAATTAAACACATATTTAGGGATTTGATTATTCATATCTTTTCCGGGGGGGAACCTCCCAGCTCCTGGTCTAGGGCCAAAATTGTGATTTTTGCTAAAAAGGGGAAACCCCCAGAACATTTAGGATCATATCGCCCTATAACCCTTATAAATGCGGATTCTAAAATATACTCTAAAATCTTGGCAAACCGAATTGCACCTATAATACACAAAGTGATAGTCAACAGTCAGCATGGTTTTGTCCCTGGAAGGTCAACGATAAATCATATCCAGAGGGTTATTACACTTTTTGACGGAACAGAAACTACAGGAGACCCTATGGCACTGATCCTTTTGGATGCAGAGAAGGCCTTTGATAGGGTCTCCTGGCAGTTTCTTTGGAAAGCAATGGCAATGATGGGATGTCAAACGAAATTTATTCAGGCGATACAAAAGATGTATAATAATCCTAGGGCTGTTGTATCTGTCAATGGAAGCCTAACTAAGGAAATTGCCGTCTCCAGGGGAACTCGCCAGGGGTGCCCTTGCTCGCCATTGCTCTTTGCAATATATATAGATTCCTTTATTCGCTATTTGGAGAAAAACAATCATATAACCCCCATTATATCACAGGGGTACCCGACAAAAACATTGGCATATGCTGATGATATTGCTATAGTTACCGCAGATCCCACAGTAGCAATGCTGATCATTGAGGCTGAGGCCAGGAAATTTGGGCTGGTTTCTGGTTACGCGTTAAATCAGGAAAAGACACAAATTGTCCTAAATCAAAAAATTGTAATGGATGATCCTAGTGTGGTGAAGGGAGCGACATACCTGGGTGTCACAATTTCTTCAAAGCTAGAGGAAGTTGTAGACATAAATCTTAAGCCAATGCTGAATACGATACAAAAGGATCTACGACGGTTAGACAACCTCCACCTGTCCATTTTTGGAAGAGCAAATGCAATTAAAATGGTGTACTTTCCCAAAATATTATATTTATTTAGAGCAGTTTGTCTACAGTTCTCTAATCAGTGGTTTACAGTAATGGAACGTACTTTTTCAGGATTTATATGGTCATACGCGCAACCCCGACGGGCATATAGATATCTTACCCTTCCTAAGGACAGAGGTGGGTTGGCACTTCCCAATTTAAAGAGATATTACTGGTCATGCGTATTACTTTACAGTAAGGAATTATTGCAAGACGGGAACAAAACAGAGGTACATACCGCTTCAATCTTTCAGCTATTGGTGGGGAATTCCTGTTATGGCTATTTTTGGAGACACATACACGACAGCTACCACAAAAAGGTCAAATTCAAGACTCTTTATAGTAGTTTTAAGGTTTGGAAGGCTGTAAAAAAAGTATTAGGAATAGGACGATTCTCATATTACACTCCGGTACTAAATAACCCAATTCTTCCACCAACAATCTTTAAAGATAACTGCGTTAATAAATGGTATATTTGGGAATAACACAATTATGAGATTTTTATACTAACCAGGGGATTAAATCTTTTGATGCTCTAAAGGGAGAATTTGGTTTAGATTGGCGGGATTTTTTTAAATATCTCCAAATTAGGGACTTCTTAATTCACAAAGCTGGAGCAAGGACACTTGGGGAAGAATCTACTGTAGTAGAGACAATTATACATTCTAAGAAATATACAATCGGTGGAGTTTATGTGTCATTGCTGGATAGGTTACCTGACGATCTAGATAAAACGGCAACGAGATGGCAAAATAAACTCAAGATCTCTAAAGAAGGATTCCTATATTCATATCAGCTAGCTCAAACCATCCTTATTTCTACCAAACTCCAGGCACAATTTTACAAAACCTGTTTTTTTCTTTACTATACACCCGATAAGATTGCAAAATGGGGAACCGGTAAGGGGACCTGCTGCCCGAGATGCAATCTATCTAAAGCAGACTGCATCCATATCTTTGCCTCTTGCCCGGTGTTAATACCTTTGATACAAAATATAGAGAGGTTCTTAACTTTGGCTCTTCATAGAAAGGTCGCCTTGTCACCAGAGGTAATGGTACTTGGGGTGGAATATTCAGATAATCTGGAGAGCGGTCACGAGTTTATATTTGTTGCTATGGCTGTTTGGAGGCTATGTCTAGCCTCGGCTTGGCTAGACCCGCTACCACCCACCTTTCAACAGTGGCTAGCCAGGCTTTTAGCTGTGCATAATATCGAGATAGCTATATATAAGCGGAAAGGTAGACGGCGACGCGAAAGGGGCATGCAAATCTGGACTCCTCTCACACACTGGCGAGATCTACAAAACTGATTTATCATCAATATTGTAATGTATTTAAGTTATGGCTTTAATTGGTTTTTTCGTGATGCTTGGAATATATTTTGTAAATTCTCTATAATGTATACTGAAATATGACAAACACAATGTCAAATTCATGATGTTAATGTACAGAATGTATACCTGTCCAGGGGGGGGGGGAATAAATATGTTAAAATCAATAAAAACATTTAAAAAAAAAGAAAAACTGACTTGAACATTTGCCGCTGGACTTGTGCTGTTGCAAAGAGCCTAGAGGCAAAAGTTCTGCATTAGGAGGTATGAACACTTTCTACTTCTGAATACAATTATACAAACTATGTTAAAGAACTTCTGGAAATTAAAAGGGCATTTACACAGTGGAAACACTACTAGGAAGAAGCAATGCATAAGATCATTGGCTGGACGGACCTTACAACCTTTAATTCTTGAGTTCTATGAAGTGCTTGAATGCCAGACTTGTGAGATGGGCCATGTTCTTCTCCCAGTTTCAAAAGAAAGTTACCTATATATATGAGACAATAAACATGGCAAGACTGATGCATTGTCTAGACAAGGGGAAGACAGAGAAGAGCGATAAAAATAGCATGCCTGATGCATCTTCTAGACAAGGCAAAGATAGAGAAGAACCAGTGCCTACTCTTAATATCAATTTCTGCATCAAGTCCGGATCAGACAAGAAAAGATTAATGATGAACAATTGCTAAAACATAATCTGCAAGATCGATGAAATATGGGAACACTCATATATAAAGGAAGGATGCCTTATAGTTGCCAAATAAGGAGTTGCCATTTCAGAGCATGAAGAGGTGCAGTGAAAGTCCCATTTTAAAACACAACACTCAAAGAAAAGTGCAAGATTTGATGCAAAGATATTTTCAGTAGTCCAATAAGCCCAGATTTTTAAAGGATTATATCAAGCAATGTTCAGTGTATGCTTAGGCATAATTAGACAAAGCTAAACCTAGAGGATTACTGTAACATCTTCCTGTCTCAGCACAACAGTGGTCCATGGTCCCTATAAATTCTTTGTGGAATTATTTAATCATAACAGTTTAATAGCTTGATGGTGGCAGATTATTTCATTAAACAGTGATTTTGTGTGCCTCTGAAAACAGCAGTGGAACTAGCTCAAATATGTTTAACAACATCAAGCTTTATGGACAGCCTAATGTCATCTTCACTGACGTAGGAGTTCAATTCATTGCTAATTTTTGCAATGAATTGATAAACACCATAGGTATTAATCATTGCTCACCTAAAAGCTATCATCAACAGACTGATGGACAGGCAGAAGGACTTTACCAACCTTTAGAACAATATCTCTGAATGTATTTGATAAAGCATCAGAACAAAGGGTATTTAGGAGAAGTAAAGTTAGGAATTCTAACTTTACTACTCCTAAATGACCTTTGTGAATACCGAAAGTCGTAAAGTTAGGATTTTGCCTCAGATTACTTTTGTGAATTGGGACCTTTAATTTTTAGGTTTCCATGACAATCTGTGGTGCAACTTGCATTAACTAGGTTTAGGCCCTCTTAAGAACATGGCGGCTCTGCTGATTCTCACTTTTGGTTCTGTAGGAAGGACTGCTGAAGTGTTATAGTTCAGTGGCTAAAATGACTAGTAAAGGCATTAGGCCTGGTCATTGGCAAGATAACTCAGTTTTTTCATCTTCATTCGCTTTCACCAAATTCCAGCTTTGCATTTGTAACATTACAATGTTTGTTATTTATACCATTCTCGGATTCCCATCCCTGCTTGTCCCCTGAACCCCTTACTCTTTATCTGTTGTTCTCTTTATATCATTTGGTGCCTATTAAGCCCTTTTGCTCCCTTACCACTGTGTGTTCTGTATTCAGAAGAGTGCTACTGCTACTGCTCTTGATTTTGGCTCCATTTGACTCCAGGGCTGATTGCTGATAGCAATAAGGAAGAGTGAGTGGTAAACTATACATTATATTGTTGTGATATATTTAGTATGCTATTAACTGCCTCATCTGAGGCCAATTTGCAGCTCAGCTCAGTTCTGGTGCTAAATCCAAATTCAGTTGTTCCTAACTTTATTATTGACCTTGTTCTAAGATCTGTTCAATGCATTGGTCTGCAACCCTGTTCCCAAAACTGCCACATGACGTTTGCGCCATGAAGTCTCCATGACAAGTACTGAGGCCCTTTCTAGGAGAAATATATAGCTATCGCTGTTTGGTGCACCATAGGGAACTGAGAGGCAGTTCAGTGCAGGACAGTCTGCAGTCACTGCGACAACATGATTCACCAAGATCTTCTAAGAGTAAGAACGAGATCTCAAGTGATCACATGACATGGTTGTGCTGGGTCAGCCCTATTTAAGCCACACCCAGAAAGTAGTTGGCTTCCAGTGAGCTCCTTGGTGAGGATGCTGTAGCCCCGTTATTCACTTATCTGCATCTTCCGAAGTCCTGTGTTGCTTATAGTAAATATTGGTCAAATGAAAAATATAAACAAAAACATATGGGATACAGATAATGATTCTTATTCAATTGTTAAGTAGCATGAGTTTAACTGGCAAAATATGTTATCTAAATGACATACAAAGTGAAACAATTTCTAGGAATGATGGTAAATGTGTTGCCACAAATAAAATTTGAGTGTATTGATTGTTGTTAAGTTCTCTTAGACTGCCCTTGTTGATACAGCACCAACATTCCATTCAGGACAACAACTTGTAACCACCCCGAATAAGTGCTAGAACGTTACTGTCTAAGTTTAATTTATAAGTCTACATGGATGAAGCACTGTTTGGTTTTCTATATCCAGAGACAGTCAGCCAGCGTTTGGATGAAGTCCAGTTGTCATCTTCTACACTGTAGAGGCACTAAATCCTAATGTGTATTCACTGGCACTGGATAATGTTATATGTAGCATACGTATCAAAAAGGTTCTAAAACTACAGTAGGATTATATATGTAAATATATCCCCCCTGGTTTCATGGATTTCCTGACCTGCATCCTAACCATCAGTGGTGCAGGAATAGAGGCGATACCACGAATGCCTCTTTTAACTTCAAAAGCAACTGTCCCCCTATAAATACATGGCATGCACTCAATCAATCAATCTAAACAAGCTTTATTCGATTTTAGACATTAAAATCATAAAAGCAGGCATATAAAAAAGTGTTTCATTTTATGTCTAAAGTTTGTCAAAACACATAAAATAAATACCTAAAAGTTCATAAAAATTCATTTAAGCAATCGATCGTTTCTATTGCGTCCAAAGAGCGAAATGTATGTTACTATACATAATATATCCCATCTCACACCGATTCCTTCTGATGTGTTTCACATCTTGCTGTTTAAATTCTTAAACATTTCCTAGTCCTGAGTACACTTTTAAAACAAACCACCATGGATCCAATACATTAACAATTTTCCAACATCTGTAAATACAAAAAGGCAGGGCACCATTGTCTCCATCCTCCCTGTTTTAGATGGGGTATTACCCATCTTCGCCTTTCATTGCTATAAAATTTACAAAATAAAATTATGTGTATTGTTGTTTGTAAGGAAATATTGTCACAAGGACATCGGCAGAGTTCCCTTGACCAATTATTAATATCTGGATGGCTAATCAAGCGATGGAAAGTCCCAAATCTAAATCTTGTTAGTAGATATCTATCATATCCACCCAAAATACATATCAGATATCGTTGAATGTCGTATGTTATAGTGATTATTTGGTGCTCGACCACCATAGGTTTATTCATTTCAAGGGTTGGTAGAATTCATATTTTCTGGGGAAGAAAAAAACTCTGTCCTGCATAAAGTTGTTTACATATTTAAGCCATAAGATCTTACAGGCATTATCTAGTCTCATTACATCCATTATTATTTCCCTGTTAAGGCCAGTGCTAGCAGAAGTCCAAATTCTATGCCAGAGCAATACAGGTTGAACCTTAATTAATTCGGAAATATATGGTCCTCCAAACTCACTGTGGCAATTAAAGACTGGGGTACTGGCTGGGACTGCTAACATTAATCTTAAAATAGCATTTTCAATATATTGAATCAATATACATTCTTGGAAGCCCCAAATGCCTGCCCTATAGGCTGTTATGCTCTCACATTTGGCTTGATACATTTTTAGAAGTATTTCTGGCGGCCTTTTCCCCAATTTTTTGTGAAGCTTATTAAGACCGCGGTGGACTTCATAAAAAGGAGGCTCATGGCCTTAATCGCTGGTGCCCAAGAACCAGCTTGATTAAAATTTCCACCCTGCTCCCCCCGCGTATAAACCTCTATTCTTGTTTTTCCCTCTCCCACATGACATAATGAAATTTTCTTTGTATTAATTTTTTACCCTAGATTGTTCATGAAACTGGTATAAAAGGTGAGAGCCCTCTGTAAACCGATCTGGGTGCGAGCCATGTGTACCGCATCATCGGCATAGAGAAGAGAGGCTATCGGGCAGGTCCCTAACCTGTGACACCAACTCCTGTTCCAAGGCGTTGTTATACAATGTGAACTGGAGTGGTGCCAAAACGCAACCTTGCCTTACACCCCTCTCCACTTTAAATGGCACAGTACACTCTCCCTTGAGTCCATAGCGGACTTTTGCAGTAGCACCAGCATATAGCTGCCTTAAAAACTGGATTAAAACAGTGTCGTCCTTTTAGTCACTAAGGACACCGCACAGCTTATTGTGAATTACACAGTCAAAGGCAGCTGTGAGGTCGACAAATGCCAAGTAAAATTTCCCTGTTTTATCCTGTGTATATTTACCAATTAAAATACTAAGATTAAGAATCTGCTCGTTAGTTCCTAAGCCGGATCTAAAACCATACTGTACGCACTCAAAATACTTTTTTATCACCCCATACCTGTAACCGATCTAAAACAATCCTGCCCGCAACCTTCATTAGGGAGTCTAACAAAGATATTGGATGGTAGCAGGCAGGGTTTTCCCACTCACCCTTTTTAAAAATGGAGACTATAATTGATTCTGACCATGTGCTTATAAACCCCTTTTCACAACAAGCTTGTAGAACCCTAGTTAAGATGGGGCCCCACATCTCCAGGTTCGACTTAAGAAATCAATTGTTACCCCATCCGGGCCAGCAGCCTTGCCACTCTTACTTGCCTTTACTGCAGCAATAACATCTAGGAGTGAAATATGAAAATTGCTTGGCGTGAAATTCTGGTGAGTCCTCCCTATATCTTGGCTATGGACTGCTTCCTCAGTAGCCCTCTGTTTGGCATAGACTCTTGAAAAAAGTCTACCCAAACTCTTTTCTCTATCGCCACCTCAATTGATGGTGCGTCTAATTTATTATGGAGGATTGGGGCACTAACAGCTAACCAGAATTTCGAGCTGTCCCTGCTCGAGGAGGCATCACTAAGGTTCTTCCAGGCCTTCTCTTTTAGCTCATTAATCCTGTTTTTACTGGTTTCATTATACAACTTTCCATAGGTCCTGATCTCCTCTTTAACTCTTCCTGCCCTGTGTAGAGCATTCTTTAAGTTTGAATAACTTTTTGTGCAATTGTTATCAAACCATCCCGTCCTAAAAATACGCGTACCTTTATATTCCGCCTGCAGCGTGCTGTTAACCGTCTCGGTAATGCAGGTAAAGGCTTTTAAAACATTTTCATGCGTTGGGTTGTCACTTAAACATATTAAAATTAGGTCTAACGCCTTTGTAACTGTTTCCCTACTTAACTCCGCAGGGTCCCGGCTCGCCCAGAGGATTGCATAACCATTTTGTCTTCCCAGTTCTATATTTTGCACCAAGTGGCTATTATTACACTTATTGCCAAGTGGTCACTCATGACATTTTGGTGGTTATTATACCTTTTCACATAACTTGCTTAGCGATTTGGCATGATGATAAAATCTATAGTTGATTTAGCACCTCTCCCTGCTCGAGGAGGCATCACTAAGGTTCTTCCAGGCCTTCTCTTTTAGCTCATTAATCCTGTTTTTCCTAGCTTCATTATACAACTTTCTATAGGTCCTGATCTCCTCTTTAACTCGTCCTGCCCTGTGTAGAGCATTCTTTAAGTTTGAATAACTTTTTGTGCAATTGTTGTCAAACCATCCCATCCTAGAATTACGCGTACCTTTACATTCCGCTTGCAGCGAGCTATTAACCATCTCGGTAATGCAGGTAAAGGCTTTTAAAACGTTTTCATGCGTTGGGCTGCCACTTAAACATATTAAAATTAGGTCTAACGCCTTTGTAACTGTTTCCCTACTTAACTCCACAGGGTCCCGGCTCGCCCAGCGGATTGCATAATCATTTTGTCTTCCCAGTTCTATATTTTACACCAAGTGGCTATTTTTACACTTATTGCCAAGTGGTCACTCATGACATTTTGGTGGATATTATACCTTTTCACATAACTTGCCTGGCGATTTGGCATGATGATAAAACCTATAGTTGATTTAGCACCTCTGCCTATAAATGTGTGACCAAACTCCACTTTGGGCGTACATAAACAATTTGAGAAACCAAAGTCGTGTTTTTTAATACATGATCTCGTTAAACAGCTCTCCTTTGTCTGAATGGAGAAAGTGACTCGGAGGATCATCCTCATCCAAGATTAAATCACATTTACCTATTTCAGCCAATGGGCACAAATTAGCATTAAATGCCCCACTCCGAATAGGAATAGTTTCAGTCTCACTTTTTAGTTTTAAATGACTAATATCCTCACTGAGCTTCTTTAATATAACACCCAACTGCCCCTTTTCCACAATTTTGTAAAAATTAATCAGAACCAGTGTACAGTTTGGGTCCGTATGTATTAGGACGATTTGGTAGTAGGTTTTGGACCTGACTCGATGTTATGTGCCCCAAGCAAGCTTGAGACATATACACATAATCCCCCCTTAGATCTTCCACTCGGTGATTGGATAGCAGGTGTGTGAAATGTTTTAAATCCATTAATGTGTACTTTTTCTATGACCCACGTCTCTTGCAAGCACAAAACATCAAAATTGCTAATAAAATTCACAAAACTGGATCGTTCACTTTATTCCTTAGGCCCGCTGCATTCCAAAAAAGGATTCTACATACTCCTGCTAGTTGGCCAATTGTTTCTGTATAATCTGCCTTGATAGAATCCTCACTATTAAGGTTACTTTCCCCTTCGTCCACTCACTCAACCTGGATCGAACAAAACAGGGTGGATACACTTGGAATTTCAACAATGTGGTCAATCTCTTTCTCTGGCGAGTTCTGACTGGTTGGTTGTCAGTCATTTTCATCCAAGGTAGTTAGTAGTTAGAGGCCCAAATCTATTTGACACTGCTAGGTTATAGTGGGGGCCCTCCAAGGACTGTCTATAAAGCCCATCATTTTTAGATTTAGTTGGGGATGGTGGCTGATAAAAGAAGCCCAGTGGCAGAAGTTTGATACTAGTATTAATAGGGATTGTTTTTTGTATTCTCAATAAAATCTCCCTTACCAAGGCAGGTAATCCTAATGAAAGAACTATGCAGTTACCTTCATAGAGTTTACTGTTGTTTCCTACCCAATTGATTCTCCTCACCATCTTGAATTCCCTGAAGAGTACATTGGTCAGACCTGTCCTATTTCCCAACCAATTTATGGTTTTATTTCTTTTGGCGGGCCAGGTTTCCGTTGCTGCTGAAGGAAGCGGGGGAACATTAGCTAAAATAATAGTATACGGTGTGGCTGACGGTGATAGGTTAAGTGTTTGTGCACTATGCATAACCCATGCGACATTGCTAATCATTGTGCTTGTGCTTTCCCCACCCTTCCGTCTTTCAGCTTTTTTATGGCCAGTCCCTCCCGTTTCTTTAAATCTATGTACCTTACTCTCTAGTGGGGTACTACTTTCTGTATTCACGGGTACATTTGGATAAAAATCATATCACTCGCCCTGTTCACTTGCTCCTTTTAATCCCTTTATTGGCCGGGGGATAGTTTTTATAACTCCCTTCTCTGGATGTGTGTACGCATCCAATGGCTGCTGAATTTCTGCACCCCTTTCTTGCGTGACCTTGTTCTGAGCTGCTAGGACTTTCTCTATACCTACTTCAATTTTATCCAATCAGCCCGCGAGAGTATTGATGGTTTGTGTAACAAACTCCTTTAAATCTTTAATAACCGAGGGCAGATTAGCCAGTTCACATAAAGAGTAATTGCAGGTGTTTTTCCCCCACGGGGCACTTACGATGACTACTTCCCTTTGTGTTTTATTTTTTGCACTCTGCAATTTCCCCTGTGGTTTCCCCTGTAACTTTCTTAGGTGGGTCTTGGTTAATCTGGGGGTAGAAATGGGAGTCGGATGAATTGTAAGTATACCTTCTGCAGTATTGTTGGGTATCCTTGAATTTGGCAATTTACAGGGTTTTTTTGGGGAGAGGTAGATGATCATTTTCTAATATCCCAATAGAAATGTAATTGGAAATTTCCTGTATAAACCTATATTTCCACTACTCAGGGGGAATATCACCAGGGAGATCTTTCTCAACCACCTCTACGTCCCTTGACATAATACTATCCGTTGTTTTTTGTGATAGTAATAGTGGATCCACCGTATCAATATTTAATGTTTCCTCCACAGACATTATCTGGCTTTCTATGTCTCTGACTGCCCCATTTAAATTGTTCAACAAAGTCATGTTGATCTTCCTATGCTTACTAGATGTTTTCGATGTGTGGCTCGCCGCCTCCTTCCTTTTCCCCATAGTGTTGGTCAATTAATGACCTACTATAACTGCAAGACTACAACTCAGTATCCTCGAGAAAAAGGGTCAAGCAGTGCACAAACTATACGCTAGCTCTACCCCACAAAATATAAAGTGCAATATGCTTTTTCCTATAATAATATCAAAGTCCAAAAGGTAAGAGTGCAAATACTGTTGCTAGATTACAGTTATCATCGGGTCATTAATAAATAATGGAGTTTCACAAACTGTACAAATACTGTTTAAGATAATAAAATGGGCAAATTGCAGAAATACAAAGTCCAAATATACAAGCGGCAGAGTTCTTTAAGGTGCAAATTGCAGGTTATTTCAGGTCACCGATAAGTGGCACAAGTGGCAGAAATAACAACCTACGACAAGTTAAAAATAATGAAGCACTCAAGTTGATCAGTCACAGTACCTTTCCGGTGGATCCTATTTGAAAGGCAGAGTCCTTGATGTTCAAAAAATGGCCCTGCCCTGCCTCTTCCAGTCTCTGATGGGCTAGGACGGGCCCGCCCTTGGCCCGTGCTTCGCATGGGCGCTGCCCATGCACGCCCCGCACCGCAGGGGCCCCGGCCGCACTTATGCGCATCCTGGCATGTTCCTCCTGACGTCCATGGTGCAAGGCTAGCTGGGAGGTGTAGTCACCTACCTCCCAGCAGCAGCGCGGGTAGTGCGGGACGATGGTCCTCGTTGCAGGGGGCAAGCTTGCAGGCTCGGTGGGCTCCCCTGGAGTACAGGCTCCTCTATGGCAGCATCTAAATCTAAAGCAGATCACATGATAGATCACGGACTGGTATCCATTCTTCTATCTTCTATTCAGTACTTTTTTTTCCTGAACAAGTATCCAAGTCTTGGGCAAATTAATGATCCCATTGGCAAGACAAAACTGTCTTTGAAGAACTCAGTAAAGCACAAAAGTAGACACCGAGCTCATGCTATCGTCACCAAGTAAAACAGAAAATGCCGGACTGACGAGGGATCAACACTCAATCCATAGGGACATTTCATTCATTCACAGCTTTTTGTTCCTAAAGAGGATAGAATTGGAACACATTTTGGCTGAACATTCAGTCTTTGTCAACCTTGAGGTGCAACAATTGTTTGCCCATTTATAAATGCTCACCACAAGTGAGACCAGTCAAATAAACATAGAAGAGTTGCTCCTTTTCTTGTAGTTTTTCCTTGTAGAATTTTGATATGTTTATAATTTTTTGTATTTGTAAGCACTCACTTGCAATAAAGTACAATTAAAAATGCCGATTTTTCTTTACAGTTTTTTGCAGTATCTGAACTTTCAACATTTAAAAGCCATTAATCACACTTGTTGCTGGCTTCAGGAGCGCTACACTTTCCTATATGTACTCTTTTATGACCTCCTGGCTCCTTTCACCAAACTCAGTCTAATTGCTGGCTGTCAATCAAAATGTTTATACATTTCTTTTTAAGCTGTAAATCAGAACTTGTACATTATTTTCCAAACTGTTTTCTGTCTGCCACTCATAATGTAACAAAGGAAGTTTTTTACTTGCCCTGTGGTCAAGTCAAAATACACTTTATTCGATTTGATTAAAATCATAAAAGCCAATAAAAAAACGATAATATAGACAGGTTAAAAAGAATACATACAGATCTTCAGTTTTAGTGACGCATTAAACAGTCATAAAAAACAGGACATATATATCAACAATCATGTTGCAGCATTACCCTTATTGAGCCTTGATTTTGTTCTAAATGCTGCAACTAAAAAGCTAGCCACAGAATATGTAGTACAAATATTGCCTAAAGACTGTAAGTATAACAGGGCAGGCCTGACTTGTATAAATCCAGCTTCTTTTAAAATGGGTAATAAATATTTAATTCTTGGCTCCCTAAATGCACTGCAAAACATCATAAAGTGCAACGTGTCCTGAGTAGAAAAATCATCACATTTACATGGAACTCCTGATTCCGGCGTGCTCCATTGCTGGAAGCAGCCCAACACATAAGGAATTTGATTAAATCTAAATGTAATTAGGAGGTGTCTGTATAAGGGTTTAGTTACAAAGGTGAGGTAGGGCTCTAAAGATGGGGAGGATAACAGCATGTAGTGTGATCTTACTGATGTTTTTGTCAGCTCGAGTTCCTCCCGAGCCAGCCTTACATTCTCCATGAAATGTTTTTTGACCCATTTGATATCCTCAACCCTGATAGAAGATGGCGAATTAAATAATCCTGGGCGACCTAGTTTTTCAAAAGCTAGTCGTACATATTCTAACCAGGGGATTTTCTTCCTGTGATCAAGAGACATGACGTCCTCCAGGATGACATCATTAAGAGAGAGTTCCTCGTTAAGCCATAACTTCAACCAGCACGTTAGGGGAGCCAGTCTCAACTTGTCTGTGATGTAATCTAGACCCAACTCTGCGTGCATCGAAAAAGTAGGGGTGGATTGAGGGACAGAGAGAAGTTGTCGGAGAAATTTGTTTTCTGCCCTTTGTAGAAGATCGTGGGACAAGTACCCCCATAAAGGTGCGCCATATGTAGCTATTGCGATGCATTTTGCGTTATATATTTTTAGAAGAGCCTCCATGGGTCTTGATCCCAGCCTGTTTGCGAACCCCACAAGAGCTGAAGCGGCTCTAGTCATGGCCAGCTTTTTTAGCTTGATCTGTGGACCCCAGGTGCCCTTCTCATCGAAAGTAACGCCCAAGTAAAGGAACGATGTTACTCGAGACACAACCTCTCCTTTACAGTACAATGAAATGGTTTTATAATTCTTTCGGGCCATCACCATGGTGTGGGACTTCTTGGTGGTGATTTTAAGATCTAACTGGGCCATGAAGGTGCCAAATGAGTCTAACAGGCGTTGAAGGCCCACCCCAGTGCGAGCTATCAGGACAGTATCGTTCGCGTATAGGAGAGCTGGTATTTTTCTCTCTCCTACACGCGGAACATCCCCCTCCACGGCCACCAGGTGTTTTTCAAGCCCATTTATATAGATCGTAAAAAGGAGGGGGGCCAAGATGCAGCCCTGCCGCACCCCTCTCTCTGATCTGAAACAACTAGGACACCTGCCCTCTTTTGTCACTCTCACTTTGGCAAACAGATCCTGGTGTAATGAGGCTATGAAATTCACCAGAGAGCCATCCACCCCCATCTCCAGCATGGCTGGCCACAATTAGGCCCTGTTAACCATGTCAAAGGCCGAGGAGAGGTCCATGAATGCAAGAAACAGGGACCCCTCCTTGGCGACTGTATACTTGGAGATTAGCAATTGCAGGTTGAGACATTGGTCCACAGTTCCCCTCTTGTCCCTGAACCCGTACTGTAAGTTTGACAGCCCCTCCCCCTTCTTGATGTTTTCTCTCATTTGGGACAGTAGGACTCTGCCTAAGATCTTGATGGCAGAGTCCAGAAGGGAGATGGGCCTGGAGCAGCCTGGGTCATCGCGCTGGCCCTTTTTAAAAATTGGCATGATGACCGCGGTTGCTCAACTTCTAGGGAAAATATTGCTATTGGCCGCTGTGAAGACTTGACTTAAGACCCCAGCCCAAAGTTTTGGTGCGAACAAATAAAAATCGCCAGGCACCCCGTCCGGGCCAGGGGCTTTCCTTTTAGATGTTTCTAGGATAGCCCTTTCCACCTCGTCTGCAGTAAAGACCAATGGTGCACACACTAAAGGTTCCCAGGGTTCGATTTGGTTGGCCATCTCGCCGAGACCGTAAATTGTGCCAAAGTGGATTAATCACGCAGTCCATGATGCAGTTATCTGATTCTGAAAGAAAAGGTTGATTCACAGTGGCCCAGAACTGTGAGCTATCCCGTACTACTGCTGAGGAAGTTAAATTATCCCAAGCTGCTTCTTTGAGCGCTTTCTTTCTCCCCATAATGGTTGCCTTGTACACCCTTCTGGCTTCCAAGATTTTACCCCTATCTCTCAGGATGCTTTTCAGTGCCCTCATTAATAACCTGTGTGCTTTTGAGCACCTATCGTCGAACCACCAATGGAGTTTAGGGGAACCTTGGGTGCATTTAACAGTTAGGGCAGTTGAAACCTCTGAGCAAATTAATTCAAAGCTTCTCATGATGGCTTGTACAGGTGTGCCTAACTCCTGGCTGGTCGCTATTTGGGGCCCAATCCAATGGTAAAATGTCCTGCATAAAGTTCTCGGGTACCACGTTCGCCCATTTTAGTCTGCGTCCTTGATCCGTGGGGCATACTGCTGGACCCGGGACGTCCCCCCGTTGCTTTGTATACAGCCAATCCTCCCCCTGTACCACAAGCAGAACAGGGTTATGATAACTATAGACTGCAAAGAGTGCATTATATATCTTAACTCTGGCTAATATGCTCGACGACACAAAAATGTAATCTACTATGGAACCAGGGGATGTACCCTTAAAGGTAACTCTCCTGTCGCCCCTCTCCGTAATATTGGCTTCAAACAAATTATAAGATGCCAATAACTCCTCGAGAGCCTCCCCCCCTTTAGAATGTTCAAAATGTGGCACCTGATTGATCTGCAAATCTTCCATATCATCTCCTGTACACAATTCATTACAAGGATGTACATTAAAATCACCTAATAAAACCAACTCGAAATTGGTGTATTTATTCAGACTAAACAGTGAGAGGAAATTATCCAACCCAACCAGATGTTCTCTTTCGTTAATTCTCTCCCAAGCGTTATAAAAATTTATAACAAGGATAGTACAAACTGGTGAAACTACCCATTCTACAACTAAAAGGTTTGGCGAATCGCAATGAATCTGCCTAAAACTACCCTCCAGTTTAAGGGAAAACAGGGACATTAAACCCCCCTTAGCTCTACCTGACCGACTTGGGACTGCAGGTGTGGTAAAGGTAATGAAGCCCGCAGGTCTTGCTCTAGAGGGGAAACCTACCCACACCACGAGGCGCTCCTGCCGGTAGCTGTTCTGCGCTACCGGCAGGAGCGCCTCGTGGTGTGGGTAGGTTTCCGCCCAGGCTGTTCGTCAAACAAGGTGTCCAACCACACGAACTGCCCCACGGGAACAGACTGCGGGGTCCATTAGGGTTGTTCTTAGGGTTCCCCTCTAGAGCAAGACCTGCGGGCTTGCTCCATGATTGACCCAATGAGGTTGTATTCAAAATCTTTTTTTAAATCCTTTTTGTTTATTTTCACTGTGTAGTACCCAACACTTGAGGTCCTGAAGAATTGCCATACAGGCATGAAACATGTCGACCTTCCTAGAGGGTTGAGCAAGTTCACTGTAGTTTAAACAGTTCCTTTCTCCCCTCCCACCCCTTTTAATAAGGGAGCCAGCCACCCCAAATAAAGTTCATTGTGGACTGACTCACCTTTTTTTAAACCTCACCTATCCCTCACGACTACACTTACACCAGACCCCTCACACGCACGCAAAAATTGGCTGGAACAGAAGATCTCCATCAAAGAGCGCCTACGGCACCCGTCAGACATTGCAGCGCCAGTCTGACGAGGAGCAGGAGACCAATGATGAAGCATGACACCTAGGTTCCTGGGTGTGTGAGGTCCCCTAGTTCCAACAAGGGAACACATTGTTCCCTGCCTCTGGCCCATCTCCATCTCTTTACACCTCCTCTCTTCCTTTTTACTCTGTGGAACTAAGTATTAGTTTGTTTACATGAGGTGTGACTGTGTCATGGGCCTAAGCCCGCCTACCATAGGGCGACTAGTCTCCCTGCGGTTGACAGGGCGGAAATACCCCGGTCCCAGAACCGGTGGTGAGGGCGGGTAGAAGTACCCTAAGGGGATAGGTCTCAGATAATCCTTGCTGGTAATATTGGAACCGTCCCAGAACAATCTATGGGCCACATTGGGGATGTTAAAATTTACAATGACACAATCGCCCTTGATATGTTTATGCCTTTTCCCAATCCATCTTACCCTGCGAGCAAAAATGACATTGTTAGCTATGTCAGACCCACCACTGCATGCCCCATCACACCATGATTTTGCCTTATTCACAAGGGCAGATGAAGATTCAACCGCCCCTTCTATCAGCGGAGGAACACCCACAAAAACCGCTACTAGCGGGGCTGCTTCTGGGGGTAGTTCAGTAGTTGGGTAACCAGTCTTTTGCTCCCGATGAACATCTGTCACTTTGGTTTTGCTTTCGTTTGACTGAGGTGCTTGCTTAGGGTTGGCTGAGATTAAGAGAGTTCTATTGACTGTTTGTCGGCAAGCCCCATTCGAGTCTTTGGTGCTCCCGCTGCAGATGGTAAGGGGTTCACCGTGTCCATAGCGTCAGATGATCCCAAGTCCCTTAAACCAGTACCCCCAGTTAACTGTGAGGATATAGCAGCAAGGTCTTTGACCAACTTATCGACTAGGGAACATTTAGCCAAAAGGCCAGAAAGGCAGGTGTTAAGAGTCTCCACAATGTCCTTAGCGATACCCAGAACTAATGGTTCGATGCATGAGGTAAACAGAGTTTCTAGTTGATCACCAAGTGGGCTTTCAGACAATGAAGGTGTAGAAAGTTTGCCCCCCGTTTTCTTCCTATTTTTTGCAATGTGATTTTGGCCTTTTGCTTGTGGCCGGGAGGGCTCTGGTGCAGAAGGGACCTGAGTACTGGTGGGTAAGGTGGGCCCCACGGATGCCGCAACTGTGGTGGGCCTTACAATCAGCACCTCTGGGTCCAGAGGGACTGGTGGCGCCATGGCTGGTGAAAATGTCTGTGGCGATAGTGGGGTAGATGGCAGGCCCAGTTCGGATTCGGCATGCGCAATTTCTTTAGAGAGGACCCCCACCGCTGAAGAGAGGTACGCTAATATGGATTCGGAGTGATTAGTAATTTTCGCTTTCTTACCTCCCTGATCAGTGTGCACCATACTTTTCCTTGTGCCCATTTTGCAGACTTAGGGGGGTGGCCCAGCCCAGCCTCCTCCTGCCCCGGACGGCCACAGACGGCCCCGCCCTTGTCCCGGGCTTCTCCCGCGCGCGACTCGCGGGGCGAGAGGGCGCTCTCCCCTTTGAAGCGCCTCCGGGCGCTCTGGTGGCGTGTGGAAGGCGCGACGCCATCGGGGCTGCTGGGAAATGTGGTCCGGGAGTCTCCCGGCGCTCCCGGTCTGCCCAGAGAGTTTCCAAAGTAGCAAGCCGTTCCCCTCACGGCGCTCTTGCAGCAACAGGAGCCGATGCCCCTGCGCTGTGTCAGTAAGTCAATGGATCTCTGGCTTCCCCAGGGGGCTCACGGGCGCTCTCCCCTTTGAGGCGCCTCCGGGCGCTCTGGTGGCATGTGGAAGGCACGACGCCCCCGGGGCTGCTGGGAAATGTGGTCCCGGAGTCTCCCGGCGTTCCCGGTCTGCCCAGAGAGTTTCCAAAGTAGCAAGCCGTTCCCCTCACGGTGCTCGTTGCAGCAACAGGAGCCGATGCCCCTGCGCTGTGTCAGTAAGTCAATGGATATCTGGCTTCCCCAGGGGGCTCACGGGCGCTCTCCCCTTTGAAGCAACTCCGGGCGCTCTGGTGGCGTGTGGAAGGCGCGACGCCCCTGGGGCTGCTGGGAAATGTGGTCCGGGAGTCTCCCGGCGCTCCCGGTCTACCCAGAGAGTTTCCAAAGTAGCAAGCCGTTCCCCTCACGGCGCTCATTGCAGCAACAGGAGCCGATGCCCCTGCGCTGTGTCAGTAAGTCAATGGATATCTGGCTTCCCCAGGGGGCTCACGGGCGCTCTCCCCTTTGAAGCGCCTCCGGGCGCTCTGGTGGAGTGTGGAAGGCGCAACGCCCCCGGGGCTGCTGGGAAATGTGGTCCGGGAGTCTCCCGGCGCTCCCGGTCTGCCCAGAGAGTTTCCAAAGTAGCAAGCCGTTCCCCTCACGGCGCTCGTTGCAGCAACAGGAGCCGATGCCCCTGCGCTGTGTCAGTAAGTCAATGGATATCTGGCTTCCCTGTGGTCTTTTTTCAATGGTGCACTGCAACGCTCACCTTATTCGCAAAAAGGAAAAACACTTCTATGTTTCGGTGAGTGGCCTCACCTACGGAGGGTATTTATAAATAGGAAAACAGTTATATATATATATGTGATCATGGGTCTGGTTGGCCCGAAACGCGTCGTTGCAGGCTGTGATTTACAGAATAAAAGAATAACTCGCCTGAAAAGCTGTGTGGTCCGTCACAAAAAGAAGCAGGGGCCTCACAGGGGAACGTAGGAAGACCTTTAATGCAACAGGCAATTCGGGCATAATGCATTTTGGATAACGAGCCTTCTTCGATGGCACCATGTTAAGGGTACTGCTCCACCCCCACTTTTGAATAATGAGTGCCTCTCCCATTGGCGGTAATTCACTTCACCACAGATCTCATGTGAACAACTTCTCTGCATACTACAGTTCCCAGAAGACAGCTATAACAGGTAAATGTTGTATGGGAAGAGCTTAGCAAATGTTAGATCCTGTGGGCTTAGATGTAAGGAAGTTTTTTACTGGCCTGTGATCTTTTTTCAATGGTGCACTGCAGCGCTCACCTTATTCGCGAAAAGGAAAAACACTTCTATGTTTATGTGAGTGGCCTCACCTGCGGAGGGCATTCATAAATGGGAAAACAGTTACATATACACAAGCACTTTGCTGTGGAAAGTAAAGAAAAACGAAGAAAAGAAAAGAAATTATGAACCTCGGATTGTGGGTCTGCCGTTTGGTGCCGTGTTTGTGTGTTTTCCTTCCCATACTGGTGGAGTGGAATGTGGAGGGAAAGAGAAAGATACATGTAATTAATATATATATATATATATATATATATATATATATATATATATATATATATATATATATATATATATATATATATATATATATATATATATATATATGTATACTCTCTACGTAAAACAGGTTAAACATAATAAGTCACACAATGTCACAAAATGCAGGACATTTCAGTTGAAATTACAGGGTTTTGTAGTGAATTCATGCCAGACTCTGCTTAATAACTGAATAGATTGACTGCATTACTTGCAATTGCCAATGGAACTAGTCCGAAATTTAAACCACATAATTGATTAAAACAAGACCTTATAGTATACCAAGTCATGTCTGATCTCATGGGGAAGAGTGGGCCATGTAAAGACATTAACTATGGTCCATCAGCACAAAATAGTTAACATGGCAGCATTAATCAGAAGTCCACGAGAAATGATTCCTATTTCAGTTACCAAACTTTAAACCATCAAATCCTGAAAATAGACATGTACAGCAATAGATTACTATGTCACAACAACTCTTTTTTAGCTAATCAAATGCTGAGCATTTGTATTTGGAATCACTGTATTTTGTAGGGAATGCACAGTAAATGCTTGAAATTTTTTAAATCTCAGAATATTCAGAAGAGCACAGCATTGATGTGGTTACGGATTCCTAAAACTACGATGTGTGCCAACTCTAGTAAATAACATAAAAGTGGCCATGCATTGATGATGAACATATGCAGGATACAGAAACACGCAAAGCAGATGTTCCTACCTTACCAATTCTGGAAACTCCTGTATTGTTGAGGATGTTGATGTGTTCATGCATGATTTAGTTTAAAGAGCCCAAGTTAAACAAAATTTAGGAATTGACAGAACCATAAGAAAAAGTCAGTGACCAATGATGAAATGTAAAGTTATACCGGGACATTTTGAATCAATCCAGTCCTCTTTTCCTACTGGTAAGACCTGAATTAGTGAAAATAGCATGAATGAACAAGATAATGAACAACTAAAATCAGAAGAAAAAGTACTAAGAAGAGCCCCAACGTGCATTTCTAATTTCAGTTTCAAAATATATCCTGTAATCACTAGCAATTGGGGTAAGATGTATACTGAGGATAGAAATGGAGCATTACCTCAAATTGTTCAAACAATAATGTGCTTTTAGAATGTTGTAACTATAAACAAGCCTTAAGAAACGGATGCATATTAGAGCATTTAGATGTATTGCAATGCAAGAATCATGAAATGCAAGTGAAGTTTGTACAATGTATAGAATGTCTGACAAGGTAGATTTAACAGGACTTTGATAGAATATGCACAGTATTAAATGGTATCTTAAGGTCAACAAATTTAAATATCACCACGATTATCCAGGCATTTAATTGAACAGTAATCTTGGTGCATACATTATATTGTAGTATACATACTGATGCCAAATTGCATGCAGTGGTTAATATTTGCAGTGTCTTGTGTTTTTTTTAATCTGATTTTATTTAACCAGCAACTAAAGTTCCCTTTTTAAGGATCATCCAATAAATAAGATGAAATCATCTTGTTAAGAATTAGGCGGGTATGGACTATTCGCAATCATTTGGTAGATGTCCTCCCATTCTTTCAGATGGTGCAGTACACCTATAAGTGTACATGTGTATACACTGTAAATATGGGAACCGCTGGACAATTTTTGTTTGATGTCCTGTACCCATTAAACTTTAAATAACCTGCTACATTCTTTATTTCTTACTGCACCTCACTTTTAAAAATAATGATATATTCTCATTAATACTGTGAGGCAATATATTTTGATTCAATAACATTTGATAACATTCTTTGTTGATTTGCCTTAAGAAAGTGCCAACACGTGTTCTGTGAATTCAATTAAATTTTTAGATTTAATGTTTGGCTAACAGTGACTAATAATTTACGGCTTAACAACAACTGTGGACATAGATATGTATATTTTTGAGACAGAGTAAAAATCTAATAGTAATTTACATGGTAAAATCGACTTTTTTTCAAATACATACTTACGGGCCACACTAATTAGGTATAAGTGCATCAAGAGGAGCAACAGTATTGGACTGAACACTTCTTAACTTGCAGGTTAAGAAGTATGTAGGGTATGCCGGGGCCAGGCGCCGAGTCGTTTCCGGGTCAGCAGTGAATTAGCCGGACTGGTAACAGGCGCATTCACCGGCAGTCTCCGGCGCACCCCCACCAGCCGGGATGCCGGGAGGTTCACAATGGAGGACACTGTAATACCAAGTAAGGCCTCAGGGTTTTTCAGACGCTGCTTCATGTGTGTACTGACCGCCCGATAACAGCTGACAGCAGTGCTCTTGTTTCATTTTCAGATTGGTCATACCAAGTGCCTCCTCCCCGAGCCCAGTATACTGCCCTACATCCCTCTAGCATTGTAAATATTGGTGCATTTTTAAACCTTACTTTCTTGTAATTTTATTCACTAATTTTAGTTCTTGGTAGTACCATTATGTACCGCATACCCATAGCGATAGCCTCACGGTAACAACCTGTAGCCTAATTTGCATGCCATCAACAATTTGCACGCAGCTCGCCACGGACCGCTGGGTCTCCTCCCCATCAGCCCCTTAGCATGCCTCAGTGCTACACAACTGAGCGCATTCACTAGCGCACTATGGGCTTAATCCAGCACATCTCTACCGCAGCGCCTCAGTGTTCCTTAACTGTCTCACTGCTAGCAACTCGGCCGAGGCATGCTACATAGTATTTCATGCATGCCGCTCCACCTGAGCCAAATCTTAGTCACCTGAATGGCCGGTAAGAAGACTACTGCATGACACCGCTATATGCTCAAAGATTGCATTTTATGTTGCTAAACCATACGTGTTGTGTACTGTCTCTTTCTTCCCTACAGGAATTTTTTTTCACTACTTAAAAGTGTCCGTAGGTACGCCAACACTCCTCTTTTATTGACCACACACCTTAGCAAGTGTGTAGGAAAAAAACAGTTTTTCACGTGGCTATTATCTCTTTTTGCCACTCACTTTTCACCACTGGTCCTGAAGAAAGCCCCGTTAAACACCTAGAGGGGGATGAAACATGTAGACCGCCACACATAAGCCTACTCATAGGAAAATTACTCCTTTAGTAGTTGCATTACACATACTTTTAGCTAATACCCTGGGCCGCCAATAATAAAAAAGATGGGCAAGGATTCCCAGAGGTATTTTTTATCCTTCACTTTCACCCACATTACACTGTTGCACCATCACCCGCTCCGCTGTAGCCAGGCGTTGAAGCACAACCAGGTGGCATTCGGCCGCCTGGTTGGGACCCTGATGATGAAGCATGACACCAACCAGGTTGGTGTGTGAGGGGTCTTTTAATAACACCTATTGGGTCCAATATCCAGACCACAAATACAGTGACTAAGAGAATCGCATACACATAGTGGGCTAGTCGACATTGTTTCAACATATTACTTCTGGGGACAGGACGTGCCCTGCATACCCTTGCTCTCCCACTGATTTATTTGTGTGCATTTAGAGCAATTGTTTTATTGCTGTGTGAAAGCCTTTCTCTATGGCTTCGCTCTACTGTGTAAACTACTTAATATTCCAGAGAAGGCAGACCTCCCTCTTCTAGCTGAACACCTAGTACATCTCACCTTGTTTATTGTAGATCAAAGGTCCCCTGAGAGGAGGAGTACTGTCACTTGTGCAGATTTTACTCCGTAGCTATGTACACCATTGTTGTTAGTTTCTCTCACACAGATGTTCTACAGGATTTTCAACAGACCACTAACATCCTTTTCCTCTAATGAGACTGTTCCTCAAAATATCAGGTGTTCCTCCTGGTCTACCTTGTGTAGTACATGTGTATGGTTACTCCGCCGACTCACTGAACTCTGTGGAGTTTTTCAATGGCACCACAGAATTTCACGGAGTGAAGCTCCTTGAGCTCCACCCAGGCTTAATTTGAATGCCATCACCATCAGAAATGACTACCTTCTCTCCCTTACATTTTTACTATTGGATCAAATCAAGAAAGCTAAGATCTTTTCAAAGCTTGATTTTTGAAGAGCTGACAGTTTGGTCAGAATCCATAAGGTAGATATGTGGAAAACAGCATTCAAACCACAAGCCTGCCACTACGAGTATTTGGTGATTCCATTAGGATTATGAAATGTCCTGTAGTGGTTCCAGCATTATGTGAACAACATATTTAGAGACATTTTTTCATGAAGTTTATTTGGATGATATATTGACTTTCTCCAAAGATTTCCATCAGCATTATGCTCATGTTTTTAAAGTGCTCTTGGTACAGGAAACATTAATTGTACGCTAAAGCAGGTAAATGTGTACCTTTTTGGTCTTTCAATTATGCAGAGAGATGTATGCCCCAATCTGCCCTCCCTGCCCATGGATCAGAGAGCCCAGTAGGCACTAGGGACTTTTTAATTGTTGTTGTTTTTGGGGGCATGAACCTGTGCTCCCCACCCCTGGGCCCCATTTGTTTTTTTTACCTCCCAAATGATTGGCTGGGGGGTGTTCCCCACAATTACCCCAAGATGGCAGAAATCCTACTAGACGCCAGGGATTTTTTTATTGTTGTGTTTCTTTTGGGTGGAAAGTGCCAACCCTGGGCATGGGCCTGTCCTTCACCCCACCAGGGGCCCATTTAGTCCTTCTGCCTTTCCTGCCGGTGGATGGGGGTATTCGCCCCAATCTGCCACCCTGGGGGGAAAAATCCCACTAGACACCAGCAATTGTTTTATTGTTTTTATTGTTTTTAGGGGGTTGCCCCCTGGGCATGGATCTGTGCTCACCCCCTTCTCTTGGCCCCATTAGTCTTTCTGTCCCCCCTGCAATAAATTAGGTGTTCACCCCCAACCTATCCCTGAGGGTGCAGAAAGCCCAATAAACACACAGAATTTGTTTTAAACATTGGGGAGGAGTGGCCCCTCTGGGGATTTGTTTGTGTTCTTCCCTTTAGTCTTTCAGCTCCTCGTGGGTAGATTGGGGGTTCACCCCCAATCTGCCCCCTGGGATGGTAGAAATCGTGACGAGCCGTCACCAGGTCTGGTAGGTTACAGGGGCCTTTTCTTTGTCTGTGGTCCATGTGCATACTTCTACCTGCCCCCAGGATGGTATGGAAGTTGCTACCTAGCATCCATCATCCCACAGATGACCCACTTCACAAAATTAGGGCCAGCGGAAAAGAGAGAGTTGACACTAGCTAGGGCCAAGAGAACAGCAGCATGGGTAGACCACATGTTAACAGGTTTTGGGGCAATGATCCCAGTAGTAGTCAATATCTATACCTCAGAAAGGATACATCAGTTATCCAGGATGATTGAGGATCTAGCGGACTCTACCACTGATGCCTTAGCAAATATAACAGTAGAGCTTACCTCCATGAGGGCAGTCATGATCCAGAACAGGATTGCTCTCGATATCATTCTGGCCAAGGAAGGAGGAGTCTGTTCCGTTCTTCAGGAGGCATCTTCCCCGGCATCTTCCCTGGCCCAGAGCCAATGCTGTGTATTAATTCCAGATAACAGTGGGAATATAAATAAACCAATAAAAAAGATCAAAGATATTAGAGATGAGGCCTACGGTATACACACAGGAGGCTTATGGGAAGATCTGATGAACTGGTTCACAGACTGGGGGTTCCAGCATACTAAAGGCAATTATAATAGTGGTAGCAGCCTTTTTGACACTGTGCCTCCTGATAAAAATATGCCCAGCTTGTTGTACAGTAATTTCCAGCTCCTGTGCCTGCTGCATATCCAGGAAAGGTGGTTCACCACACCACACCCATAAGAATGGGGATGAGGGACAGGAAATGATTAGCACAGGTGGTTTCTGAATAGAATATGATTCGGTATCAAGATTTGGGAATGATGAAGCAGATATTATTTATGATACCAAATGCATATGTTGCCAGGCCTATAGTCTTCTTTGAGCTACTAAAGAAATGACATCAGCAGAAATCCACAAAATGTGTGTCAGTCAGCTGCACCGTGCAAGCAACGCAAGGCTTTCCGAGAACAAACACGCCAGCTTCCAGCTAGCTATTGCAAAACCTCACATTTCAGTAAATCATGTTGACATGACCTGGCCAGTCACGTACGTGCCAAGTCCACGTATACCAGAGGCACAGATTTCACCTTTAGGGGAAAACCCAAATCTGCTCTTGTAGATGGCACGTGGGCAGCAACACCAGGGTATAGACATACTTCGAGCCTTAAAAGGGTATCATGCCACAACTGCCCTTCATTGATTGGTCCAGCAGAACATAGTCTGATCTAGGTTACGTATGCTATGATGCCCATCCGGTAGGGATTTTACCTATAAAATGTCTCTGTACTGTCATGCCAATTGGGCACTCAGTAAGCTTTGCTGAGGTCTCCGTGCCGCACGTATATTGCATTGTGATTGCATTCTGATTGCATTCTGATTGGGTTCCCAATAAACCTTGCAAACCATGTGCTGAGAGCGAATTGTTTATTTCAGTGTTGTCATTTATCCTTTCTATTTACAGTTTCATATGAGCTTCAACAAGCCCACTACATGCCAGTGATTAATTTAGTTTTTTTTGGTGGGATGTGATCACCATTTCTGTGACAGAAAGTTATGGAATATGTGGAGAAGGTAAGTAACTTATTCATCTGATAGAATCTTCTACCTGCATATTTTCACCTTAGAATAGATGCTCTTGCAATATCATCCGACAGGTGGAACTGCAAACTGACTAGACTAAAATGTCCAGGAGTACCAAACAGGCAAATTGCCTATCACAACAGACTTGGCTCTCAAGGCAGTATTGTTCAGTGAACATGCGCAGGGATAACCACATACCTGCCTAACAGATATAAAGAATGGGTACCCAACACATGAATGCAACTGTGGTGGCATTGGGCTTGGTGGAATGGGGTTGTTTCTTCACCAATGTGCAACATATCTTTATGAAGAGCACAATCCAACAGGAGATGGTTACTTTCTGCTCAGCCTTGCCCTTCTTTGCTCTGGCAAACCCAATAAAGAGCTTATCACCTACCCGGAAATCTTTGGTGCGATCAATGTAGAAGGAGAGAGTGCTTTAGGGTCTAAGGGATTAAATCTCTCTGCCTTTAAAATATGAGGTAGAGCATAGAAAGCAGGCAGAGAGATGATTTGGCCAACATGAAAGGGAGTAACCACCTTCAGAAGGAAATAGGCACATGTCGAGAAGACTAGCTTGTCTAGGAACAAAGTGATGTATGGAGGGTGGACCAACAGAGCTTGAAGCTCATTGACTCTTCTGGCCGATGTAATGGCCACCAAGAAGGTAGTTTTAATAGTCAGGAGCCACAAAGGACAACTAAGTGGTTCAACAGGGTTGCACATCAGATAATTAGGCCTAGCAGAGTTTTACTAGCACGGTACGCACTGTCTGCACTGACAAATCAGCCCAAATGGTACAAGGTAGTGCTCAAGGGAGTGGAACTTGGTTTTTTTCCTGCTTGTCCAGAGGTTCACTCTGCGTTTTCAGGCCAGTAACACATTCCGCTCTGAAAAATCAGCGGTGCGCAAGACATGCCCATTTTCTTTTTGCCTGCTTTTGTTCCTCTCTCCTTGCTGGCTGCCTTTTCCTCCATCCAACCTAATCAAACCACATCTGCTATTCCCAATCCCAATTTTTTTTAACTTATTTTGTTACTGTTTCCCTTTCCCTGTGTTTATTTTTGGGTTTAATTTACGTTTCTGTGACTTTTTTGTACTTTGTCTTTTCTTTTCCTTTCCCAGCCTGTTCTTTTTGTCTGCCCTCCTGTTTCATTTCCTTTCCATTCCTATCCCATCCCAACTCCAGCCTCCAGTGTCTGATCCTACTCCCAATGGCAGAATCAGGCAGCGCAAGCACCATCTGCACCCCATGTGAGTGATACAGAAGTTCAGGGGTGTGACATCGACCCACCCTCAGTGAGGCAGAGGTGGCCTCACTCATTGTGGCCTGCGGGAGTGTTGGGTGCTCTGGGGGTAAGTACAGTGGTGTGTGTGCCACTGCACTAGCACCACACACACCCAACAACAGGTGGCACACCACGGGCAGACGTCCTTACTGTGAGCAGGACCTGTTCGATCTGCTCGGTGATGAGGTTGCGGAGCTCGTGAGTAAATATTTTTGTTTTCCAAAAATTCAAAAAAAAGAATTCAAGCAGCACGATCACAGGTAAGGTAAGTTTATACTCATATTTATTTATATTTAATTTCATAAACACAAAAATAATATACATAAGTGGTCAATGTGTGTGTGTATACATATAGATATATATATATGAAAAAATCCTCGCCACACGCCATAGACGTTATCAACTTGCTGCTGATAAAAATGACGATGAGCTGAAACCCAATCTGGTGCCAAACAAAGGTGCTTTATTCGTGCATCTTAACGCCCAGCATGTCCGCCATGACGCGTTTCGCCTGTATCCACAGGCTTGATCACATGATGTGTTAACAAACACTGATGAGGGTACTTATAGTAAACATAGAAGGGCGGGATAATCAAACCACCATTCTTGCACTGAAACAATGGACACTGAAAAAATACTCTTGGTGGATTAAAACATTCTGACAATAAAAGACAAAAATGCATTAAAATCATATCCAACCAATAGACAATTTACCATATTTACAATAATAAATATGTGCAAATTATGCAATATAGATGAAATAATGTATGATAGAATATTCATAAAACCATCTATATACATACTAATTTCCATTCCATTTTAGAAGTGCTAATACAACCCAAGTGGGTTTTGTAAAGTGCATATCGAATCCAATCAATTTGCTGTAAACTAATAGTACCCCTTCTCAGTGAGGAACCAATGTGCAAGTATTGTGCAAAGTATTGCTTTAAAGTGTATAGGGCATACATTAAAAAAGATTTTTTTATATTATATTTATGTAAATAAAGAGGACTGCCTTTGTTAATTTTTGCTCTAATAGATGTTGATAACTGCTCTGGCGTCTCATAGGCCTGACTACATGTCAAAGTATTCTATGCTAAGATGGAAAATGCAACTTGGATACCATAGATACACACCACTCAAGACTGCTTAGACCCCGTGAAATCTATATGCAGGTGTATAAATCTTCACTTCCATTCAGACCCCCCGGAGTCTTGCTGTCGAGTTCTATTATGTATCTAGTTTCCAGTAATCGTAGTAACGCCTCCCTATTGCCACCACGTTTCAATGGCATCACACAATCTATAACGTAGTATTGTAGATGCTTAGGGTCACTTTCATGAATACTTTCGAAATGACGGCCCACCGCATATGCTTGTTCTTTTCCAACGATGGCCCTGATGTGTTGCAGAACCCGTTTGTGAGCAGGCAGTCGGGTACTTCCCACATACCGTAACTCACAAGGGCACTGCAACACATAAACTGCATATTCTGTCTTGCAGGTTAGTCGTTTCTTTATGGGTACTCCTGCCTCTTTGAATGGAACCTGATAATGGGTCTTGTTGCAGCCATATCGACAAGCTTTGCAAACAAAACACTTTTTGAAACCTCCACTCAATGCCATCCAAGTCCCTAGAGCAGGTGCCTCCAAATGATTGTTAACTAATTTGTACGACATACAACAAAGATTTTCTAAAGGTTAGCTCTGGTTTTTTCGCAACCAACCCACCGATGACAGGATCCCCTGTCACTAAATTCCAATTTCTACAGAAAATCTTTCTGATTTCATTGTTTTGTCTGTTGAATGTAACAATTGCCCTAGGTTGACTGGAAGAAGTGTCTTCAATCACACCCTCGATAGACTCTCTAGGTGTTAGAGCATGAGCTTTTGTAATAGCTCTGGAACGGTCCATTGACCTATTGAGGACCTCCTCCGAGTACCCTCTGGCAAGGAACCGCTTCCTACTGTCTTCTTGGGCCCTAAAACACTCCTGATCTGTGCTGCAGATCCTCCTGATACGCAACATTTCCCCGAAAGGAATGCTGCGTATCAGGTGGTGGGGATGTTGGCTTGCCGCATGCAAGACAGTGTTGCCTGCTATCGGCTTTCTATGCAATCTAGTGGCGAATCCTCCATCCGCTGTGTACACCTCTATGTCCAGAAAACAGACAGATGTATTGTCTATTGTAGAGGTGAATTGTAAATTCAGATCATTGATGTTTAACTGCTCCACAAATAGTTGTGCCTCTTCCCTGGTGCCCTGCCAGATCAGAAATAGGTCATCAATGTATCTAAGGTAAAGGGGAACATGATTTTGCATAGTGACTAGATGTTGTCCCATGAGGACCTGCTCCTCCCACCATCCCATATGCAAGCATGCTAGGCTGGGGGAAAAGCAGGCCCCCATGGCCACTCCCCTAATCTGCTGATACACCTGATTGTTAAACAAAAAATAATTTTGCTCTAAACAGACCTGGATCATGGACAAAAGCATTTTGTTGTGTGATGAAAAGTTCATGACACGTTTGTTCAGATAGTGCTTGACTGCCTTTAACCCATAACAGTGTTTTATAGAAGTGTAGAAAGAAGACACATCAAGTGTTATGAGCAAACATTCTGAATTCCAGACAACATCATTCAGTTTTCGGATAAAATCAGATGAGTCCTGCACATATGACCATAAGCCTTTGACCCAGTCCTGCAAAAAGTAATCAATATACTTCGAAATGTTCTCAGTTGAACTGATGGCAGAGATAATGGGACGTCCAGGTGGCATGTCCACACTTTTATGAACTTTCGGTATCAGGTAGAATGATGGTATCACCGGGTGCTCTTTCTTGAGAAAGCCAAATTCCTCCTTGGAGATAAGAGTTCCACTTCTCCATGCTACTAATTTGGAATTTTGATCTTGCGACGCTGTTTTTATTGCTGCCAAATTGCTCGTTTTGTAACACAAGGGGTCCTGTAATTGATTCTCCGCCTCACTTATGTACATTTGGCAGGGCCACAATACAATATTTCCGCCTTTGTCCGCTTGTCGGACAATTATATTTTTGTTTGGATCTATTTTTTTTATTAAGTTGTTATAACTTTGATTCACTTTGTTGATGGCGGCGTGCTTCTTGTTTGTGGCTGTATACAATTTTTTTCAGATCCTTGGTGATAAGTTCCTGATAAACATCCAAGTTATCGTGGGTCATGATAGGCTGAAATACAGATGTGGGTTTAAAAGGGGTACTGCAAATTCCTCAATCTACATTTGATGTTGCTAATGGAACTGCTGGTGATAGCCCCGATTCTCCTTGCAAAGCCCAAAATTCTTTAAAACCAGTGCGATCCCCTGCTTCCAATAACGTTGGACTGCTGGGTGTCTCTATGTATTTTTTCCTGGTGGGTTGTAACAAGAAGAATTTCTTTAATTTGAGCTTTCTCACAAATCTGTATGCGTCCATTCTGGTGTCCACATAATTGAAATCGCATGGTGGGCAATAAGACAAACCTAAGCCTAGGATTGTTTCACCCTTCTTAGTGAGTTGTACAATAGTGAGGTTTATTATTGAGCTGGGCTGGTCCCCTGTTTTTGATTGCGGGATTGCTTGTTCCAGCGGCCCTTTTGTGGCTTATTTACGCTGTTTGATTTTTCTTTTGTGGCATTTGCGCCTTTCACTGCGCTTGCGATTTGCCCTTTGTTGTCTGCTCGTCCGCCTATTCGAATGCGTGGTCTCAAAGTGTCTCGGCGGTCCTGGCACAAATAGCTTACTTCCTGTGCCAGGGACAGCTTTGTAAACCCCACTGCTGACGTTAATGCCAACTCATTCTCCGGATCACTTTCCGCTGCTGAACTTGCATCAGTAGACGATACTGTGGCTGAGGTATTTTCTGCTTGATTTATGCGAGTTTTTCTAGCTCGTGCTTTCACATTTTCATACCTCTTGGCGAAGGTAAAAATGTGTCCGTTAAGATATATATATATATATATATATATATATATATATATATATATATATATATATATAGTGCAGTTCATTTGCTTTGGGCAACTTTGGAGCTTGGAATATATATGAAGCTCCGAAGTGGGCTGGTATTAGACGCAACGGACCTTGCAACAAACAAATTTTAAAAAATTAGGACATCAGCCAATGGAGGCTTGTAATTAATTTTGGACAGAGAGCAACAAGTACCAGAATGCACTTTCCAAACTATTTGGACGCCCAACAGGGGGCGAATAAAATAAACAGCTGCGACTGATCCGCTTGTTTTCTCATGTCCTGCATTGATGTCCATATCGGCTTACCTCTGAAGAAGGTCAATGGTGACCAAAGTATATAAGGACTGCCGTATTCAAAGAATTAAAGACAAGGATTAAAGTTGCTGGAGTGCTGCTTCTCTCTTTGGTGGAGAGGTTGTGGGATGTTTTAAACGGCGTGGTTCAGCCGTCAAGATATGCACCACCATTGAGTGTGCCGGTTCCTGCCCGAAAGTGAACCTTGTTGGTGGAACGCGGAGGGCAACGGCACAGCCGAAGACTGGCTTCGGCATGGTTCTTCACCAGCTCCGAAAGTGGGCTGGTATTAGACGCAACGGACCTTGCAACAAACACATTTTTAAAAATTAGGACATCAGCCACTGGAGGCTTGAAATTAATTTTGGACAGAGTGCAACAAGTACCAGAATGCACTTTCCAAACTATTTGGACGCCCACCAGGGGATGAATAAAATAAACAGCTGCGACTGAATCGCTTGTTTTCTCATGTCCTGCATTGATGTCCTTCAGGCTTACCTCTGAAGAAGGTCAATGGGACCGAAATATATAAGGACTGCCGTATTCAATGAATTAAAGACAAGGATTAAAGTTGCTGGAGTGCTGCTTCTCTCTTTGGTGAAGGAGAGGTTGTGGGATGTTTTAAACGGCGTGGTTCAGCCGTCAAGATATGCACCACCAGTGAGTGTGCCGGTTCCTGCCCGAAAGTGAACCTTGTTGGTGGAACGCGGAAAGCGGAGGGCAACGGCACTGCCGAAGACTGGCTTCGGCATGGTTCTTCACCAGCTCCGAAAGTGGGCTTGTATTAGACGCAACGGACCTTGCAACAAACACATTTTTCAAAATTATGACATCAGCCACTGGAGGCTTGTAATTAATTTTGGACAGAGAGCAACAAGTACCAGAATGCACTTTCCAAACTATTTGGACGCCCACCATGGGGCGAATAAAATAAACAGCTGCGACTGATTCGCTTGTTTTCTCATGTCCTGCATTGATGTCCATACCGGCTTACCTCTGAAGAAGGTCAAGTGTGACCGAAATATATAAGGACTGCCGTATCCAAGAATTAAAGACAAGGATTAAAGTTGCTGGAGTGCTGCTTCTCTCTTTGGTGAAGGAGAGGTTGTGGGATATATATATATCAGCTTTGCGAATTTGTTCATGGCAAGCTGGGAGCAGCAAGTGGAGAAGACTCACGAGATGTACCGTAGCCATGTGAAACTATGGCTACGATACATCGATGATCTGTTCATTGTGTGGGAGGGCGCACAAAGCGAAGCAGAAAGTTTCGTTGTGGGCCTTAACAATAATGACCAGAACATCAAATTGGAAGGCCACATGGATACTCAAAGTATGGTGTTTTTGGATCTGCATGTGAAGGTGTCAGAAAATAAGTTAGTTACCAGTCTATACCGCAAAGAAACCGCGGAAAGTGGACACCCGAGAGCCCTGATCAAAAGTATTCCCTTTGGTGAATTTCTCCGGGCTCGGAGAAATTGTAGCACTGAAGAGGACTTTGTGGCTGAGAGTGTATGCATGGGAAAACGCTTCATTGACAGAGGGTATCAACCTTCAATCATAGAAGCTGCACGGAAAAAGGCCAGTGAAATTAGTCACCAATCTCTGTTAGTTTCCAGTGAAGTCTCAAAACCTGGGAATACCAAAGAGGTAGTTAGATTCATCTCTACTTACCATTCCAAATCATGGCAAGTGTTTAACATTTTCAAATGTCATTGGAATGTGTTGAAAACTGAACCTACCTTAAATGAGGTGTTGCCTGAAAATCCTAAGGTAACTTACAGGAAAGCTCATTCTCTGAAGGACAGGCTAAGTAAGAATGAAGTAAGTCTGACTGTAACGAAAACAAGTGACATCAAAGGTTTTTACACCTGCATGAAATGCAAAGCCTGTAGGCATAGTCACAACATTAAGAGAGTCTTCTTCCCTGTCGAAGCAACTGAAAAGATAATCAATAAACATCTTACATGTCTTTCAGAGTACTGTGTGTACGTCTTGACGTGCCCATGTGCTAAAAAGTATGTGGGGAGCACAATGTTCCCTGCAAAAAAACGTGTTTTAGAACACATGAGATCTGTTGAGAATAAAGACCAAACCTCACCAATTGCACGTCATTTCGAAGAATTTCACAAAAGCAACAGGAATCTGTTGAAATTCTTTGTAATCGACAAACTGCCTGACATGAAAAGAGGTGGCGATAAAATTCGCAAGTTAAGACAAATGGAGAATAGGTACATTCTGGAGCTCGATACCCTAATACCAAGAGGCCTGAACTCTGAAGAAGAGATGAAATGGCACCTGGGGGATTAGGGTACAGGCAACCTGTATATGCTGATTTCCTCAGTAGCTGATCTTGGCCCTACCCACTGAGATATGTAATAGGACCCTTAGTCTTCATAGCGCAGTCTGTGATTTTTTTTTTTTATTTTTTTTTTTTATTGTCGCACCCTGTCATCACATGTACTGGTTCAAGCATTCAGATACTTGGCGTCAACATTCCGCCACAATCAGTTTGAGTCGCAACATTTCTTTTCTTTAACATTAAACAACAAACAACATTCAGGTGTATATCATGATCTCACAGAAGCAATGTTGGAATATATAAGTTTCCTAGGTGTGCCAGGCAGGCTGTCAGTCTTCAACCCTCACACATACCCTTAACATCCCTTACGCCAGGAGGGCGAGACAGTATCTATGCAATCCGCGCCCCTGCCGCCCCAACCCACCCGCCGTCCCAATTTTATGCTACATCTTCCTCCTCCTCCGAACTATCCACATCTTCTTCTTCCTGTAGAGGTGCACAAGGCTCCCCCCTGTAGGCATTCCACGGCAACCATAGCTTGTTCCATTTACGTGGATTGGCCCTCTGTTGATACACTGCCCGTTCCACCATCATGAGCATATCCATATTCTTGCACCACTGTGCCAACGTTGGTGTCTCTGCTGCCCCCATCTTTGCGCAATGTCTCGCTTCGCTAACATCACCCCTATGACAACCCACTTCCGCCCGTATGACGTCAGGTCGTTCGGGCCCCACACATTCAACAGGCAAATTCTAGGGTCAGGAGTGAATGGGAGCTGTAGCGTCTGGGCGATCGTGCGTGCCACACGCTTCCAGTAGTCTAGTATAGTCGGACACGACCAAAGGGTATGGAACAGCGTCCCCTCCTCCCCACAGTTCCGTAGACAATATGGGTGATCTGCCCTCTGAATCTTGTGTAGTGTAGTGCGTGTGTAATACACTCGGTGCAATACCTTGACCTGCACTAATCGGAACCTTGCTGATATACCCGCCTCCCTAGGCGATGCCAGTGCGGCATTCCATTCCTCCTCGTCCAGTGCACCTACATCCGCCTCCCATTTCTCTTTCAATTTCTGTAATGGGTCAGGCAAATTATTCACTAACTTACGGTACGTGAGGGATGTAGCGCTAGCTTCCATGAAATCAGTGAGTAGTCGGTCCTCCAAAGGGGCCGATTCCGGGACTTGAGTACCTGGTGTCAGTGCGCCCATTAATGCGTGTCTAATCTGTACGTATCGGTATGTCTCAGTGATGTGCAGTTCATACTGTTCTCTCAGAGTAGCAAATGGAACCACCCCCTCCTTTGTCCATAGATCTCCTACCGTGGAAATCCCTATAGCGTCCCAGCGGTCAAATCCTTTGCTACGTCTCAGGTTTCCCAACACTCTAGAATCCCACAAGGGCGTGAGTTGAGTAATCACCCCCCCCCACTTCAGTCGTGCTTGGGCCTTATGCCAGAGCATTACGGTGTGCTTAGTTGGGCCAACCAGTTTTGCTATTAGGCCTTTGTTGTAGAGCGGGGCCAGAAGTGTGTGAATGCCGAGCTGCCGTCTGTCTGCTAAGTATGCCGGGTCCTCCTGCGGTGCGTGCAGCCATTGGTTAATCACCTTGAGGTGAGCCGCCCAATAGTATAATTCCAGGTTCGGGAGTGCAATCCCTCCGCTGTACCAATCTCTAATCAGTTTCGCCTGCGCTATCCTTGCCGGACTCTCTCCCCACAACAGTCCCGACAGTTGCCCCGATACCTGCTTGAAGAAGGAAGGCGGAACTAGTGTCGGTGTATTCTCCAAAACATAGAGGAACCGGGGCAGCGCCATCATTTTGAAAAGCGCCGCTCTGCCCAACAACGTCAGCGGGAGTGACTTCCAGTGGCGCACGTCCGCTTTCAGTCTGTCGAGCAGTGGTTTCAGATTCAGTTCCTGAAAGGTCACGTGATCGCGGGTGATCTGAATTCCTAAATATTTGAAGGAGACTTCCTCCACCGCCAAGGGGCAATCCACCTCCAGACGTGGCGGAGCGCCACGCAGCATGTAGAGCACCGATTTCCTCCAGTTAATTTTGTAACCCGACACAACACCCTGCCGCTCACACAACGCCAGCAAGATTTGAATCCCTTCCGCCGGTTTAGTCAGGTATACCAGCATATCATCAGCATACAAGGACACTCTGTCCTCCCAACCATCACCCCAGTCGATACCCCGCATCAGTGGCGTGGTCCTAATGATGGTCGCCAATGGTTCCAATACTAGGGCGAACAGTAGTGGCGAGAGCGGACAACCTTGTCTCGTGCCCCTTGCTAATGAAATGACTCTCGAAACATGCCCGTTCGCTGTCACCCGCGCCATCGGGCGCTCGTACAGTAATTTGACCCACCTTATGAATTTCGGGCCAAAGCCCATATGGTCCAGGACCGCAAAAAGATACCGCCACTCAACCAAGTCGAACGCCATTGTGGCGTCCAAGGAGAGGATCGCTGCATCCGTTGTCAGTAACGGGGCTTTCGCCAGAACACCATGTAGGCGCCTGAGATTCAGCGCTGTATTTCTGTGCGGCATGAATCCCGATTGGTCCGGATGGATGAGGTGGCTAAGGTGAGGTAATAGCCTACTGGCCAACACCTTCGCCAGGATTTTGCTTTCTGCATTAAGGAGGGAAATCGGTCTATAGGAGCCGCAATCCTCAGGGGGCTTACCGGGTTTCGGGATCGCCACTATGGTGGCCATGCACTGATCAGGTGGCAAGTGTCCTCGGTCACAACTGTCTACGTACATATTGAGTAGCGGCGTTGCGAGCGTTTCGGACATGGTCTTGTACCACTCAATCGGGATGCCGTTAGGGCCCATGGCTTTTCCCGGGTGCAAAGCCGCAATAGCCGATGCTATCTCCTCGGCCGACAAATCTGACTCAAGGTCCTCTACGCTATTCTGCAGTAGTGTGCGGGTGGGCACTCCCACGAGCGCCGTCTCCGCCATTTCCCGGGTAACCTCTATGTCAGAGGTATACACCGCTTGAAAATGATCAGCAAGAAGTTCAACTATCCGTGCCGGGCGGGTGTGCATCACCCCAACAGAGTCCTTCATTTGCAAGATAGTCCTCTGTCCCTCCCGCTTTTTCTCTAGCCAGGCTAGGAGTTTACTTGCCTTGTCTCCTACGTCATAGATCCTATTGGTAACGGCCGTCATGTGTTCAAGCACTCTACCACGTAAAAATTCAGTATGACGTTGCTGACACAGCCTTAGTGCATGGAGCGTGTCCCCGGTCGGGTCAGCCATATGGACTTCGTTTGCCTCGGCTAGTCTGCCCTCTAGGTCTTGTAGTTCCCTCTTCTGGGAGCGCTTATAACTCGTTATTGTGGAGATGGCTTGGCCCCGGAGGACCGTTTTATAAGCTTCCCATAGGACCGATGGGGATGAGACAGAGCCAGTGTTCTCCGTGAGGTAGCATGTTGTCGCCGCTTTAAGGGCCTTGGTTACCTGCGGGACCCTAAGGAGACCCGGGTGTATCGGGTATATGCGTTCTTGGGACCGTTCAGGGTTGGAAAGGGTGAGCGTCAACGGGGAGTGGTCCGAGACACCCCTCGGTTTAATTTGTACATCTTCGACCGTGAGCCGCCCATGCCCCAGTGCCAGGAAATAGTCGATTCGTGATAGACTGTCGTGGACCGCTGAGTGGTAGGTGTAGTGCCGGTCAGTCGGGTGTAATCGCCTCCAAAGATCTATCAGGCCTTGTGCCTCTAGGAAGTCATGCAGCCGGGAGGGCCCTGGGGCCTGCTTTCGTGTCGGGAACCTGTCTAGTGTGTTATGTGCCACTGCATTGAAATCCCCCCCTACAATGAGGTCCCCGTCCGGGAGTTCCAACAGAAATTTCCCAAGCTCTGGGAGAACCACCGTGTGTAGTGCCGGTGGAATATACACGGAGACTATATTCAACTGTCTCCCTTCCCACTGTCCGAGCGCTGCTGCAAAACGGCCCTGTGTATCTACCTTTGTGGACTGAAGTATAAAACGGGAGGATCTATGCATCAGTATCCCCGTCCCACGGGAGCCCCTTGTAAATTCCGAATGGGCGATCATACGGTAGCCCTTCCTGTCTAAGGCATGTGTGGCTGTACCCGTGAGATGTGTCTCCTGCAATAGGACTAGGGCTGGGCTGGACCTTTTTATACTGTGGAGCACCAATCCTCGTTTGACCTTGTCCCCCAGACCTCTCACGTTCCAGGACATAATTTGCAGAGGTGTCATGTGCCCCACCCCGCCCACCCCCCTCCCGACGTCACTCCATGTGGTGTGTGTCATGGCATCTGTGGTTGAGAAAGTCTATGTACAATAACAATTGCGATCTAAAAACTCGACATGAGCCCGCCATAGGTAATGTGTATGCCTCATTGATCCAATCAACACCTGCAAAGTAACTCGAAACAATCGAAACCCCCCCTCTCCCAACTCCCCCCCACCCTGCCCCCCTGCTCAACGGACTCCAAACTGCCCGCCCCCCCAACTCAGCAGAGTGCCTGAACCCATCCCCAAACATAGTACTTGCGCGCTGGGGCGAGGGACTCTCCGGAGTCGGCGGCCCCTCCTCTCAGTCACGGAGGCCCTCCGCCCAGTATCCACGGCGGCACGCCCGGGCAGCGTTACAAGTGTTCCCCAATGGCAGTTGGCAACGATCACAGGTCAGCCACTTCTTCCCCCTCCTGAAGGTCGTGCAAAGGCGAGCGTTGATTCAGTTCCTCCCCAGACGTTTGGGAGCTTCGTTGTGCCTCTCCGGTTCGGTGTCCGGTCGGTCTATTGGAACGGCGCGGCCGCGCTGCTGTTCTCCATCCCTCCAACCAATCCTGTGCAGAATCCGGGGTCTCGAAAAACCATGTCTTACCATCTGCTACCACCCTGAGCTTGGCCGGAAAGAGCATCGAGTATGGCAATTCTCTGGCCCTCAGTTCTTTTTTCACCTCAAAGAAAGTTCTTCTCCTCCGAGCCACCTCCGCTGTATAGTCCGGAAAGAACGCCAGGGTGGAGTTTTGGATGCGAACTGGTGGTGATTTCCGCGCCGTCTGCAAAATCGCATCTCTGCCTCTAAAGTTGAAGAGGCGCGCTATGACTGGCCGCGGGTTCGCCCCTTGTTTCGGGCGGCCTCCTGGTACCCGGTGTGCCCTTTCAACAGAGAAAAAGACCGAAAGACCCTTCAGCCTCAATTGTTGTTTAATCAGCTCCTCGACGTAGAGGTCCATTGTTCCCGTGCCCTCCGACTCCGGAATCCCAATAATACGGATGTTATTCCGCCTGGAGCGCCCCTCTTGATCGTCCAGTTTATCACGTAGGTCCTTGTTCTCCTTCGCGATCCGCTCCATGTTGACCTGCAGCTCCGAGACATCCTCCACCAAAGAATTAGTTACTATCTCCATCGACTGCACTTTCTCAGAGATTTTATGGAGATCTGCTCGCAGGAGTGTGATATCAGTCGATATTGACCCAACTGTCGCCTGCACCTGAGCCAGGGCCTTCATGACGTCATCTATCGTCGCCTTCTTGCCCCCCGTCGACTCCCCGGTTTTGCCCTGTATCGATTTCGCATCAGGCGAAGAGGATGGGGCTCTATCATAGGCATATTTTTCCAGCCGGGCCTGTGCGGCTCCTCCTTTCGATCCCTTCCCGGCCATCTCAGTGGCGACCCCTGTCTCGGCACTCGGGGGGAAGAGCTTGGTGGACAATGTCACAACAGACACTCAGGCCAAAGGGAGATCGCCTCCACGTAGATCACTCCTGAATTGCGTGTGGCTCACTAGCACAGCTACAGTACCAAGGAGCCAGCAGTATGGGAAGCCTCTATAGTGAGGCAGCTAAGGCAGGGCGTAAAGAATCAGTGTGCCCCCCGGGATATTCAGGCCAGTTCTCTCTCAGCCTTCAGGACCCGTAGTGTTGTGGGTAAACTTCGCTGGTCTTTGTGCACCACAATTGGGACCTTCGCTATGTCACCACAGTCCACTGAAACGGTGCCGGGCAGTTCGCCACACCCCGCTCAATGCCCGCTCCTGTATGCAGTGCAGGGGTACAGGGAAGTCTCGCAGATTGAATAAAATGCGGGGTACCCAGCCTGCCAGTCCGGGCCCAAAGGGCTGTGTGCTACCCTCAAATACCAGAAATATGCAGCCGGCTGTGCGAGGCCTCTCACTCTCGCGTCCCCACCTGGCAAGCCTTCTCACCTCGGCTCCTCCTCTCGCCGGTGGTTCCTGGCTCCGACGTGCAGCCCTCGCGGGCTGAACAGTGTCCGGACTTCACAGCAGCTCACTCCGCCCTCAAGCCCTCCGGGGCCCGGAGTTCACCAGCAGTCGTCGGCAAAATGGCGCCCGCTCTCCTCGCGGTGACCAGGACACCTCCGCAGGCTCAATTCGGCTGGGTGGTGCAGGCGATACCCACAAGTGACCTCTTCCCGGTCGGCGGTGTCTCCGGTGATGTCTCCGCCCGGGGAGGAAAAAGTTTTTACGGGCCCACGGATCCGAGCGGGCGCTTCCGGCGCAGCCTCTCCCGGATCACCGCACTTCCGGTCCGCTCCCTGCCTCAGACCGCACCCCGGCTCACGGGCTCTTCAGCGGCCTTCCAGGACGTCGCTCGAACTGCGCTCTTCAGCCGCGGATCAAGAAATCGCCGATCCCCAGACGTGCCGCCCGGTCCCGGGCTTCAGAACCTACCCGTCAGTGATAGGTTTGTGACGGATTAATTGCCGGATTTAGCAAAGAGGCCGCTTCAACTACGGAGCTTGCCCTCTAAGCTGCCGCCATCATCGGCTGCTGGCCACGCCCCCCGCAGTCTGTGATTTTAACCAATAATTTTTTATTGTATGTTTCACTGTTCAATTCACTTAGTTTGTGACTCATTACAATGATGGTGGCAGCTTGGTATGCTTTAATTCATCAGTATTTTGATTAGTCCACTTTTTCTGTCTTTTATGTCTCACTTGTAGGTATTGAAAGGTTAATGGTGCACAGGAAGAAATTCTACTGAGATATTTATACCTGGAGCGGTCTGAGTTTATGCACTGTATATACCACTCACTTGAGACTTTTTGAAATCATGTAGACATTTATCTAGTGCGGTTTGAGAGGGCAAGTGAAACTCGCTTGTGGAATTATGATCATCACTACTATGAGTTGTTCCGATTGACAACTGTTTACAACTGTGACCAGTATGTTTGCAAGTAAAATAAGCCCACATGGGCTGTATTGCAAAACCTAGAAATGCTTAATTTAAAATTTAAAATTTACAATTCAATAATGTATAAGTTTATAATGTAATACTTACCCAGGATTTAATTTGTAATGAATTGCTTTCGAATGTCAGAAGGACTTTGTTGAATAACTGGGGGTATCATGTTTATATTGTGTTTATATTATTTGACAATACTGGTTTCTAGTAACAACGAAATGATTGAGTATTAGAAACGCACTTACTTGCATTAAGTTGAGTAATTTCAAACTGATGCTTTAAGATGATTATTTGGAAGGCATAAGGCAGAGATTTATTTTTCTGTGGACTATCTGATTTATGAGAAACACACTCCGTTCCAAGATGGCCACGCTATGTGTTGCGATGTTTTGAGTCCCTTTTTGATTTTCATTACACTTTATCACGTGAAACTTTATTTAATGTTCGTTCACTGTTTTGAAACTACCCGTGACCAAGGCGAGTTGTCTCGCCGAAACGCGTTGGGCTGTTTTCATTGTTTCATCACGTTGCTGCTTTGAAATAAACAAATGAATTTGGAAGAGCGCACTTGATACTGAATCATTTTTGGAGTTTCTCAAGGGGAGTGCAGGACCGTAGCGCTGCTACGCTTGTGGACCTGAATATTTGTAACAGGGTTGCCTTTGCCCCTGAGCTGCACCGCTGTCTGGGTGTCCCGGCGCCGCGAAGGATGTGGACCTGAATATATATATATATATATATATATATATATATATATATATATATATATATATATATATATATATATATTCACTGAAAAAAACATAGGTTTCAGGAGTTATATAGTTAGGAATTAGCTTTTAAAAAACCTTTGAAATTCACTCAAAAAACTATAAGTTTTAGTGGTGTTATAGCTAGCTGGACATTTTACTCATACACAACCATTGAAATTGCTCCTATATAGTTAGTTGTACTAACTATATTTCGCGCACCCGCAATCCACTGCTGATGATGTCATATATTAGATCATTTATGACATGGTCAGTGACATCACTGATGACATCTCAAATGACATCACTGATGACATCACTGATGACATCATCCAGTGAATGTGGTTGCTTCGTTATTTAAATATGCATTATATATATAGCAATTTGCATTGAAGAATAAGTGGATATATATAAATAAATATTCGGATGGAGGATTTAGTAGCAGTGTAATTGACTGTTTACTTGACCAATTTATAATGTCTCATTAAATATAGTGGATAGTGACTAAACTGTGTGAATATCTGTATCACTTTGTCAGTTGTTGTGTAAACTGATACTACAGTTGGTTACTAGCTATGTGAAAGTCTATATTAGTTATTGATTAGTTAACTGAGTATTTGTATGGGAGTGTGAAAGTGTGTGTGGTTCGGTGGGGGGGGTGTGACTTTCCAAAGATGTGTGAATAGTTGATTCAGTAGATATATGAAGTTAAAACTACATGTTCTAACAGTTGTTTGGGTGAGTGAATATCTTTATGGGTGTGGTGATGAGCAAATATATTTCTCAATGAAACAGGTCCAACAAACTAGAAAAATAAAAGGCAGTGTATGTGTCAGTTGTTGTATATAAATAAGTATACATAAGACACAATGATTGTGTGAGTGACTGTTTGGATAACTTCATACTTGTAATAATGATTTTATAATTCACTAAGTATGACTTACTATCTAAATGAATAGAAGAAGTGGTGTTTGTATAAGTGTTTTGCTAAGTAAATATGTAAGTATGATCCATTGTTTGCATAAGTGAGTAGGATGAATTCATATGTGAATAGGATGCGTGCTGTTGTTTAATGTCGATATAGATGTATAAGTATTTTTGATAATGTTCTATTGTTGATTGACAGCATGTATGAGTGAATCCATAGGTAAGTGATTAGATGTGTGTATACATCTATGAATCACTGAGTGGATTTTTAGATACTTGTATTGCTGTGACAATGGATTTAAATATGATACTCTGTATTTTACAAAGAGTGATGAAAAATTGTAATAGTGTATGAAAAGGTGTATGTGATTGTCACGTGGATGATGTCATCAATGATGTCATCAGTGATGTCATTTGAGATGTCATCAGTGATGTCACTGACCATGTCATGAATGATCTAATATGTGACATCATCAGCAGTGGATTGCTAGTGCGCGAAATATAGTTAGTACAACTAACTATATAGGAGCAATTTCAATGGTTTTGTATGAGTAAAATGTCCAGCTAACTATAACACCACTAAAACTTATAGTTTTTTGAGTGAATTTCAAAGGTGTTTTAAAAGCTAGTTCCTAACTATATAACTCCTGAAACCTATGGTTTTTTCAGTGAATTTCAAAGGTTTTTTAAATGCTAATTCCTAACTATATAAGGCCTGAAACCTATGGTTTTTTCAGTGAATTTGCAAGGTTTTTTTAAATGCTAATTCCTAACTATATAAGGCCTGAAACCTATGGTTTTTTTAGTGAATTTCAAAGGTTTTTTAAATGCTAATTCCTAACTATATAAGGCCTGAAACCTATGGTTTTTTCAGTGAATTTGCAAGGTTTTTTAAATGCTAATTCCTAACTATATAAGGCCTGAAACCTATGGTTTTTTCAGTGAATTCGCAAGGTTTTTTAAATGCTAATTCTATTAGCAGATAACGTTTTTATATATTAAAACGTTTTTTAAATCTCAAATGCCTGCTTTGCTAACAGAGTTTTTAAGCACAGGCTCTTTTGTCTCTGGTGGCCATCTTGGGAGACTGTATATCAGAATTTTTTTAATGAAATATAAGAGGATTTGAGAAGTCACTCAAAATGTGCCCCAATTTTTCTTTCTTCAGCACTAATCATAATTTCTATGGCAAAATGTACCCCCTCATTTTGTTCCTTTGCATATTAAATGTTTTAACTGTTAACACTTTATTCCAATCAAGATGACTTCAGGTGTGCCATACTTTTGTCATAAGTAAGACTGTTAGCGCTCTAGTTGTTCTTTAGAACACTCTGGGACATTCTGTCATTGGGCTATAGTTGGGCTACATCTGGCTGATATTTGGGCTACATTTGTTTTTTTTTGTCTCTGGTGGCCATCTTTGGGCTACATTGGGCTACATTGGGCTACATTGGGCTACATTTGGGCTCTAACATATATATAGCCCAATGTAGCCCAATATATATTTTTTCAAAGTTAATTTTCGTAAAAACCACTGGAGCACATATCTTGAGACATAGCAAAGGCACATCGGGCGACCAGTCCCTACAATTTTGCCAAGTTTGGTGGAAAACCATTTAGCCGTTCGGGCTAAAAGTGAGTCCAACCGCCCTATGGAAATTAACATGGGGAAAACACGTTTTGGGACCCCCCTTTTATCTCAGCCTCCGCTTGACGAATCCCCCCCAAACTTTCAGGGAAGGACCGGAGCGCCGTGAGGCAAAGTTAAGGAAAATTACAGAAAGATTCCTCAACCGGCGCCAAAGTTATTCCCAAAAGAACGTTGCGATTTCCCTATGGAAAATAATCCTAACTATATATACCTACTGGCTATTGCCAGTAGGTTATATATATATATATATATATATATATATATATATATATATATATATATATATATATATATATATATATATATATATATATATATATATATATATATATATATATATATATATAAAAATATATATATATATATATAATATATATATATATATATATATATATATATATATATATATATATATTCACTGAAAAAACCATAGGTTTCAGGAGTTATATAGTTAGGAATTAGCTTTTAAAAAACCTTTGAAATTCACTCAAAAAACTATAAGTTTTAGTGGTGTTATAGATAGCTGGACATTTTACTCATACAAAACCATATATATATGTATATATATGTATTTATATAACAATACTCTTTCAGGCACACAGTGACACAAAAATTATGCAAAGAGAGAGAGAGTAGATGCTGTATAGAGGACCCTGCGAGGCTGTGCTGCATTACGCAACAGGGAGGGAGCAGGAGAGTACCCTATCTTCATAGATATGGCTCTCTCCTCCCCTTTCCCTTGCACCAGCGCTGATTACAGCTGCCATACGCTACACACACACAGCTTAGCGCCATAGCGCTAGGGTGTGTGTGTGAGTCTAGCATAGGTTTTCTACAGGACGGGTACTCTTTCTGTGCAAAATACCATGCCTAGACATGAGGGAAAGATTTTCCCACTTTGTATGCGAGCTACACAGTGCAGCACACATGCAAAGTCAGAAAAGGAAAGAGAAATTGTTGTAAAAACATTGAGTTGCTTATCTAAGCCATTGTGTTAGACATTGTGTCAGTATAATGTTTCCCCCTAAAAAGATGTGCTTCTTTAATTTATGTGTTTCATTGTTACAATCAGATTTGGTGGATTAAAGGGCACAGTATCTTAAAGCTTGACATATAGTGTTCAATGCTTGTTGCTTGAGTCAGGCGACTTGTTTAATCAAAAAGACTCGTGACTTTAGCTTTGTTACAACTATATGCAAATCACACATTTTGAGCTCATGCAAACCGCCTTTTCAAACGCATGCAAATCGCCTTCCCAAACGCGTGCAGAGAAGCCTATTTGAACCCCACCCGTCCTAAGCTCAGTGCTTTGCTTTGTGCCGTCAAAGCGTCTCTTACCTGCTACAGTGTTTCCTCGGTCCCGCATCTTCAGGAGCAGGCATCCGGCTGGAACCATTTCTCGCCCGGCGCTCTTCTCCTGACTCCGGTGGACTTCCTGATTCCGGTGCTCTTCCCCTGCTGGACTACCGGTTCTTTTTTTTCTTGTTCCTGCGAAAAGACAAAAAAGAAAAGCAAACATTAGAGGTTGCCAGGCAATGCAGCGCAAATCATGGCACTGCAGTCTCCGCTCCTGAGATCTCAGGTAAGATTTTTTGAGCTTGTTTGAAACTGTTAGCAGCTAAACAAAGAATCTGCATATCTTATTGGCAAAAAGGCTCAAGGACAACATCTAAAGATAAGTTTTAAGCTCTCAATCAAACAGTGCTTCAAAGACTCATTAGCATTCAGCATTTGTAAGGTTGCAAGAGATTTTATATTGTCAACCTTTGAAACAATTATAGCTCGATATAATTATTGTTATATGCATATTTTTATTTTGTATACATATTTCTCTTTCATAACCCCCTCTAGGAACCAGAATCTGGTGCTAAAAAGGTACTAAAAAATCCTTGATGTGTATTTTAATATTCTGCACTATTATTGAATAATTGATGAATACAATTGCATATTATCATTTATAGTTTGAAAGGACAAAGTTCAAGAAAGAATTTACTCCTGTGCTCAAGCTCATTATATATTATCAAAAACAATGGCCCAACCCGTGATTGATTGTCAGTTCAATGAATCATATACTCACAGTTGATTATTTCCAAGGCTAAGTAAGGATTAAAGTTATTCTCCTCTTGTTGATTAAATCAAAAAATTATTCATTCTGTTAAGAAAGCAACCACCTATCAAAACTGATTTATTTACAAAAAGGAGTTTTAATAAATTACTCCAAACACAGCGAGAAATTTTATATATACATTTATACAATATTCAAAGCAAACGGTAGAAGAGAAAGCAATGTGCTTCTACAAGGGTGCCGGAAAAAGAAGAAAAAAGTGGTTTGGAGAAAAAAGGGGTGTAAGCCTCAACAGAAAAGTGACATAGGGTTATATTAAATCGAAACAATACTGGAAAGGATTCCGCGTATTATTAAATCAGGCCACTAATAATATTATTCCATTTTGAACATTCATACAGTCTTGACTGGCATGTATAATGTTTGAAAGAGTAGTGGTCCTGTTTATGGAGAAGGGGCGTCGACGTTTCGACCCGTCTTGGGGTACAGGGGTGACTGGGAACCTCGACCTGCGGGTCTTCCTCAGGACGTGTATGGCACAGCCTTCGTACCGTGGCTAATAAGCTCATTATAAGCACAGAGAAGTACAGATAATTCTGAGTGAGAAGTGTCAGAGCATTTAAAGGCTTGTTTATTCAGTATGTTATAAGAATGTTTGGTAATCATATTAACGCTGTCTGGAAATCTGGTCATCATTAGAAGATACCAATTTGTGTGTTATTTCTTTTAGAGTGCACTTCTCAACGTTAGACTGAAGATAAGCACCAGAAAATCCCAACCCACTCCCCAGAACCCAGAGAGGCAAAAGCAAGAAATCTATCCCCAAGAATTCCATCAAGTTCGCAGTGTTTGTCTCTCTCTCTCTCTATCCCATTCCCCCGTCCCCCTGGAATCAGTCTGAGGTGGCAAGTGAATAGAATCTTGCTGTTCATGATTGGCTTCTGGTGGAGTTGGGGGATCAGCAGCATCAAGAAAGGAACACAACAACGGATTTTAGGTGAGAGGTAGTCGTGACAGAAATGAACGTGTTCCTCCTTCTGTGCGCTTACTTGAAAAGGGTGCAGTTTTCTCACACTAAACGTAATTTCTTTTCTTTAATACATTGGGTATAGCGTGAGAAATCTTGGGTGGTTGCCTGGGAATGCCCATGCACCTCCCTCGGTACGCCCTCATGGCGCAAAGTAATGTGAAGTAGCGCTACACGCTGTTTCACGTTACTTTTCTTTTATTTCCAGTGCAAAGTAAATTGGGAAAAAAAGATTTTGTGCTGATTTGCGTCACTTTTGTGACACAATCCTGACGCAAAACCTTAGTAAGTCTCCCTCTAAATTTGCTCACTTCAAATGTCTGCTTTTCTATCAGTCTTTAAGCATAGGAATAGCAAAGTGCCTTCCACACAGAGATAGAACGGGACAAAGTATTTTTGTCAATTCTACAGCAAAGTTTTTAAGCTTAGGATTAGCACAGTGCTATCTATGCCGAGCTGTAAAATGACAAAAGTCTTTTACCGCTCCAGGCACAGTATTACAGCTGTGAATTGGTCGAATACCAAGCCAACTCGGAAATGAAAAAAAGTAACCCCGGACGCATGTTTCGCTATCATTATGGCTCTTCAGAGAGGTTTAGCTTTGTCCAGACACAAGGGAGCACTCGGTATAAGTCAAAACAATACCCTTTCAGGCATATAGTGACACAAAAATTATGCAAAAAAGAAACAGGGAACTCTGGGTAGTTCCCAAGTTTAGGTGGAGAGCAGCTCCTATAAAGAGCATCCTCGACCCCAGCGACACTGTAAATTTGATCACCTCAAATGCCTGCTTTTCTATTAAAGTTTTAGCATAGGATTAGCACAGTACCACCCATGCTGAGAGAGAAAGGGGAAAAGGCTTTTGCTAATTCTACAGCAAAGTTTTTAAACATAGGATTAGCACAATGCTAACCGTGCCGAGCTGTAAAATGGCAAAAGCCTTTTACCAGTCCGGCAACAGTATTGCGGCTTTGAAATGGTAAAATTATAATTTATGAATGAATTAAATGATTAATGAATTTAAAATGTATATAACGCACGAATGCCCGGAGGTGTCTAAGCGCTACAGCGGAGGATAAAATGGCAAAAAAAGAATAGATTAGAACAGGAAAAGCCAAGTTTTTAACGCCTTGCTGAAAAAGAGGAGAGTAGTACTATTCTTTATGGATAATGGGAGTGAATTCCACAGTTTGACGGTGTGGAAAATTAAGCTGCTTCCTCCCCAGCGTACCCTTCTGAATTTGGGTACCTGGAGAAGTTTGCTCGTAGCTGAGCGAAGTGTCCTAGTTGGATGATACCATAATAGATGCTGTTTAAAGTATTCAGGTCCGGTCGCCTGAAGAGCATTGAATGCCAGACATAAGGCCTTGAATTCGGCTCTCTTCTTTACCGGTAGCCAGTGAAGATGTTTAAGGCCATGAGACACAGACTGGAACTTAGGGGTATTCAACAACATCCTGGCAGCAGAGTTTTAAACCTGTTGCAGTTTGAGGAGGTGTTTTTCTGTAAACCCAAATAAAGGGTACCGTAGTCTAGTCTCGCCAATGCCAGTGTTGTTACCAGTGTTTTTACTGCAGCTGGCGGAATGTAAGGTTTCACCTTCTGAATCAATTTTAGAGTTAGGTGCTCCTCAGAGGCGACCTTATTGATTTGGGATTGAAACGTCAGGCCGTCATCAAAAATGACTCCTAGATTTTTGGCCTTTTTTGCTGGTTTGGGAGGAGTTCCCATTGTCTGAGGCCATTATTTTTCAGACCACATTGAGGGGTCAGAACCCAGGAGAAGCACCTCAGTTTTGTTTCCATTCAGCCTCAGGCGGTTCGTACTCATCCAGTGATCCATGCTGGCCATACACCGACTGAAACGGGCCACTGTTTCATCTGGATTCCCAGAGATAGAGACTACGATCTAGGTGTCATCAGCGTAGGACACTAGAGAGAAGCTGAATTGCCTGATGACATCCGCTAAGGGGGTAACATACAGATTAAACAACTTGGGGCTCAAAGATGAGCCCTGCGGGACCCGACAAGGGAGTGAAAATTACTTTGAGCATGACTCGTCAATTTGAACAAACTGTCGCCCATTATTAAGATTGGATTTAAACAAACTTAAAGCTCGGCCAGAGATTCCCAGCTTCTGTAGCCTTAGAATAAGTATGTTGTGGTACACGATGTTAAAGGCCGCCGAGAGATCCAAAAGGATCAAGGCGGCCCGTGCACCGGAATCCAGTGAAGAGCGAAGCTCATCTGCTGCCGTAACCAAAGCTGTCTCCGTACAATGCCCCTGCTGGAACCCATATTGTGTGGAGTCCAGCAGATTTTCCTAGGCAACGAAGGATGTCAGTTGAAGGTTCATGATTTTTCATAGAACTTTAGCTGGAAACAGAATTCTCGCTATTGGTCGATAGTTGCTATGATCACTGGGATCCAGACCAGGTTTTTTCAGCAGGGGAAGAACAGAAGCCCTTTTCCACACCTCTTGAAAAATATCAGAATTGAAGATTTCTTTAAAAAGCAGACAGAGTTGTTCACTAATTTCCTCAGCTGAAGATTTCTATATTTTTGGAGGGCAAGGGTCAGAAGGAGCCCCTGATTTCACCTGTCTGACTATTTGCCTGACCTGTTCGATATTTGGAGGGACGAAGACAGTCAAGCCAAAATCAGGCCGTCCCAATGGGAGAGAGGGTTGGACCTCTTGAGATTCCTTGTTATTTCTACGAAAGGTATCATAAATAGAGAGAATACCTTATCCCTAAAGAAATCTGCCAAATGATTGCAGAAGGCAGCGTTGCTGTTCAGTGTAGGTAGAGTCAGAAGTGTCACTAATTCCTTTAATACTGAAAAAAGTGTTTTACTTGATTTGCCAGCCTGCTCGATTTTGTTAGAGAAGTAGCTACAGTCAATGTGGAGTGGTGTGGCTCACTGGTTAGAGGCGGCAGACCCGGAAGCAGAGGATGGCCCGGGACCAGGGTTCAATTCCCGACGCGGCAGGGTCGTGGACCAGGGTCAGCGGACTCGATAATTCTCGCTTCGGTGCCTACTCTAACCAGGGATCACACTCGGCAACTCTGGGCATTAGCTTGCCTCATCTCCACAACAGCCCCCCACATACACCGGGGATGCCTGGTTTCACCTTGGAGATACCCAGCAGGGATCATCTCACAGGGAAAGCCAGGACGGGTTCCCCAGTGGTCTACAGCGCTGGGACACTCCATTGCTGAGGTAGCCATGCGCTTTACAAGACAACCTAACAAATGACTGTATGTAAATGTAAATGTAAATGTACAGGAATTTATATAGCGCAAATCACCAAGCGGTTTCTAAGCGCTTGCTTAGGGAACCCGTCCTGGTATTCCCCTGTGAGATAACCCCAGCAGGGTATCCACAAGGTGAAAGCCAGGCATCCCGCCGCGAGGGGCCGTTGTGGAGATTAAGCAAGCTATTGCCCAGAGTCGCAGAGTGTGAACCCGTGAATCGAATAGGCATTGGAGCGAGAATTGTCGAGTCCATGGAAATTTTAGGACTCAAGACCCTGCCGAGCTGGGAATTGAACCCTGGTCCCAGGCTGACCTCTGCTTCCAGGTCTGCCTCCTCTAACCAGTGAGCCACACTTCTCCACAGATTACTTTCTCCATATCTAAATAGGATTTTCTCCTTCCCCTCTCTGCATGTCTACATTTTTGTTTCTGAATGCGCAGAGTCATCGAACCAAGGTTCTGATTTCTTCGATCCTTTGCTGGTGAATATTTTTTCAGGGGCCAGATTATTTACCACAGTTGTTAACCAATTAATAAAGGTATTAGTGGCAATGTTTACTTCAGGCATTAGTGTCGGTATGGAGGCCGCCAAGGTAAATTGCAATTGTTGTGGGCTGATTTCCTTCCAATTTCTCCCTTTAACGGACCTGGAAATAGAGTGAGGGCAAATAAGATGATGGGATGAGGTAAGTGAAAACTGAATAGCCTTGTGATCCACCATGGAATTAGCAGGATCTCTGGCACTTTCAGTTGGGGATTGGATGTGAATATACCATCTAAGATGTGTCCAGCCTCATGAGTGGGGTGTTTAACCAATTGTGTCACCGAGGCGCTGGCCATCAGTTCCAATATATGTATGTTGGTCATTAGTGTTATCAAGATGGTAATTAAAGTCGCCTAAATTAGAAAAATCCTGATAGTCGACACTGGACTCAATGATATGACCAATTGTCTCCACAAACTTATTCTTAGCTCCTGGTGGCCTATAGAGCAGTACGTCATTAAATATATAATGTTCGCTAATCGTGATTCCAAATGAAAGTAATTCGCAATCAGGGCCACTTCCTAACATGGAGCTTTTTATCATCAGATTGTCCTTGATAATAATCGCTATGCCTCCCCCCGTCTTTCCTGTCTATCATTCCTAGTTAGTAAGTATCCTTTGGGAATAGCTAATGATAGCTCCAGATCAGATGTATTATCTGCCCAAGTCTCTGTGGCAAATGCCATATCTATGTTGTGAACTTCCAGAAGTTCTGCAAAAGCAGTATTATGTTTGATTAAGGAACATGTATTAAGGAGTAGGCCCTGCAGGGATTTTTGTGCAACTGTATGTGAGTCAAAAGCCTGGTGTGTTCTCAAGCTGCATCTCGTTTTTGTGAACTGAAACTTCATATCACACCTAGGGCAGATCTCAGGTTCTTGCAATAAATCAATTTTTAGACAAGGTTCCTTTATTTGAGGGTTAAGATTTAAGAGAGTGTCTCTGGTATATTTTAGAGTAGAGTCTGTACCTCGGGATGAACAGACAGGGAGAATGGCTTTGAGCCCAGTCCAGGCGCGGACGGGTGCGGACGGGTGCGGACGGGCGCAGACGGGCTTGCCTTTGGCGTGACTTCGGTCACTCTATGCCTGAAAGGGTATTGTTTTGAATTATACTGGGTGCTCCTTTGTGTCTTGACAAGCAGTGCATTGCAGGGGCTTATGTTATAGTTAGCTCAGATAACTATAACTACTGAATTTCTATTGTTTTGTATGAGTGAAATCTGAGTCCAACTAAAATATCCCCGTAGCCTTTGTTTTTTTCAGTGAATTTCTAAGGTTATTTTTAAATATATTTCCTAACTATAATGTCCCTGTAACCTTTCTTTTTTAAGTGAATTTCTATTAACTATGGGCGAATTTTGCGTATCAGCGGTCCGCGAATTCGCGCGAAATCACAAAAAAATCAGTGAATTATTTTCCCGCGAACTGGTGGATTTTTTGCGATTTGCACTCTACTCAACTGGAGTACTTTCTACTGGTTAATCAGTAAGTGCTACCTCGTTGGGTAAATGTATAGTGCTTTTCCTACACTGCAGCTGCGTAAAGGGCCAGAAGATTTGTCTCCACTGTCCATGTGTGCCTGTAACTTTGCCGCTGCGCCAAAAGGCGCCGAGGTCCCTTGAGTGAGCTGTCCATCATAGTTGGGAAAGGGCAGGAAGACGTTTGATACCACTAGTGTGTGGTGCGGGGCCAAACTGGGCGGGGCTTTCATGCGTGTCAACATGCCTCTTGTGTATAAAGGGTCAGAGAGCGATCAGGGCAGCAGGTGAGGAGAAAGCAGCCTCCTGGTCACAGGAACTACACAGGGATGGTGCTCGAGAAACTCAGGGATTCCAAGACCTCCCTTGAGTATTACAGCTAATTTTCGGTGGCAGATATGGGGTTAAAGCACACTTGCCCAGCCTCGACCGTGCTCACTAATGTTTTGGGCTGATTAAAACATTACTGAATTTGAGCTTCAACTCGGGCACCTGCTTTATTTATATCTGTAAGTCCTTCCTATTGAGGTTTACTTTTTGGCCCACAGGAAGCACTTACAGAGATAAGGCAGGTGCCCGAGTTGAAGCTAACTTTGTAACCATTTTAGAATGGCGTCTGCAAGCTGCCAGAATTGAAGTTGCAACTTACAAGTAAGCAACTTCAACTCTGGCAGCTTGCCGGCGCCATTCTAAAATGGTTACAAAGTTAGCTTCAACTCGAGCACCTGCCTTAACTGTGCTTCCTGTGGGCCAAAAAAAAACTCCGCCCGTGAGCGGATTTGCGGATTTTTCGGCAATTTCGCGAGATTGGCGGATCGCAAAATTGCCGAAAATCCGCAAATTCCACGAGCAGAACAGGTTTTTGGCCCATACTTAATTTCTAGTTTTTTTTAACTAGCAGTCATGTTTGTAGAGTGGTGGAGAAAAAGGGCAGGTTTCCGACCAGCTCTCATGAATCCACTGCGTCGCACATGCTGGAGCTTACAGGAGGGCTTTTCGGTCCCCAAGGACCCTCAACTTTTAAGAGGACTCCATCTCCCAACAAGTAGTGTGCCAGGAAGTGCATTTGCAGAGAGGTGGAGAAAGGGGGCGTGGCCTTCGAAGATCTCTCAGCACTCCCACTGTGAGGGACTTACTTAAGGTAACAGGAGGGCTTGTTTGCCCCAAAGGACTCTCAGCAGCCAAAGGGACTGTATCCCCCAACCAGTAGTGCACCAGGAGGTGCGTTTGCAGAGTGGTGGAGAAAAAGGTCATGGACTCCAATGACCTGTCACCAATCCTGCTGTGTTGGACTTACTGGAGATAACAGGAGGGGTAGTTGGCCCCCAAGCACCCTCAGGAGCCAAGGTGATTTCATCCACTAACTAGTAATGCATAGAAGGTGCGGTTGCCGAGTGGTGGTGAAAGGGGGCAAAAATTGTGTCATTAGGAGAGGGGGCAATTTTTTACCCCCGGAGACCCCTTTATCCGGCCATTATGGAATGGGGGAGGGGGAATGTTGACCCCCTCCCTGGGCCAATTTCAGTCTCAGAGGCCCCTTTCTTGGGCCCGGCCTATTTGCAATAAAGGAGGGGGGGCATGTAGCCCTCTTCCCTGGGCAGATTTTGACCCCCTGTACCCCATCCCCCGGGGTATGGCCATTAACAAATGGAATTTTTTGCCCCCCTTTTTCTTGCTCCTGCTTAACGGATCACCAAGAAACCTACAAGACAGTGTCTGCCCCTGCAGTAAGCGGCATACTAGCTTTGAAACCTTTGCGAGTATTCATCAAACAACGCTAAAGTTATTGGGAAATGAAAAAACACTCTTCTTATGGAAAATACATCCTAACTATAACTGCCCACCGGCGCCCACTAGTAGATAATATAACAGATTTCTACATAATAATGTTAGTGTTAATGTCTAATAAAAGGTAAACTGTGTGTGTATTAAATAGATTGTGTTCTTTGTATGTATGTATGTATGAATCTCTCTCTCTCTCTCTCTCTCTCTCTATACATATATATATATATATATATATATATATATATATATATATATATATATATATATATATATATATATATATATAGCTACGATCTCAGCTTTCTCTAACCAGAGCCCAGTAACGGATTCCATCGGCGCAGAAGAAGAGAGGAAGACCCAAGTGCAGGTGAGCAGTAATTTTATTCAATTATTTGGAAGGCCCACCTCGACATAACGTTTCGGCCTACCCAGAGGCCTTGGTCACATGACGCAAAAGTGGAGGAAGGCAGAATATAAAGTGCAAGTGCGAGATTGGTTTGAACAATGATTGGTTGTCACTCAGTCACATGCTCTTACTCCAGATTAAAATTCATGGAAAAAAGACTATAGACTCTTTACCAACAAAGGCCAAACCCTATTGTATAATACACGATGTGCAAAAAGCAGCAAAGAATTATGTACATAGGATGTGTCCTGGATTCAGGCGTTAAACAATGTCACAATTTCAGAACAATATCATTTTGGCGGAAATATGTAAAAAATATATAATACATTTGAAAAAATATATCTCCACTATCCGATACTATATATATATATACAAACTGCAAAGTAAATTTTGCTAATGTAAACATACTGTACATAGTTCTCAAAATGAGTTCAAATATCACATCATTTGGACTATCCCACAAAATTGGAATAATAATGCTGCAAGCTGCACATTTGTGATGTAAGGCGCACAATACTGTGACAAAACCCTGGAGGAGATAATATTGGTTTAAATACATTATCGCAGCCTCCCTATACACTCACAATATATACTCAGCCTAGTATTATAGTCTGCTTAGAGCAATAATTGTTCAAACCACAGTGAACGTGCTTATGATTAAAGACTGTGAAAATCAAAAGGTTTTGTTTTCTTGCATAAAGACTTATATAAATGCTCTTGAATTTAACCTACGCCTAGGTTGAAAGAAATTTTTTAACTGGGTCCACATTGACTGAAAAATGTAAGGCATTCATAAGCATTGTCCCAGAATAAGCAAATGTGTACATTGGCTAGAGTCTACTAAATACCAGAAGCCAGAGATCGATTGTTGGACTGATGATCGGTTATTTAGATCAAGTAAGTTCAACATGAGGTTTATAGGCACGTATAAAAATCCTCTGTGGAGTTGAGACCTCCTGGCGTCTTACTATCCATCTCCAGGATATACCTGGTCTCCAAACTCCTCAGAGCACCCTCTCTATCACCACCTCTTCTTAAGGGGCCTATCGCATCGATGGCATAGTATTTCAAGAGTGCACTGTTGTTGTTGTGGCACTCTTTGAAGTGCCGAGCTACCGGATACGCGGAATCATTGGTCTTAATAGCCCGTATGTGCTGGAGTATTCTCTTGTGGACCTGCAGCTTGGTACTCAGTCCCAACATACCGCAGGCCACAAGGACACTCCAGCACATACACCACGTATTCACTCTTGCAAGTCAATTGCTTATTGATCTTGCGTGGGGTGGCAGAAAAAGGAATAATATATTCCGATTTGTTGACCCCATGGAGGCAGGCCTTACAGCTGGAACACTTCCTAAAGCCTTTGCTCTTGTCCAACCAGTTGTCTCGAGAGGCAACCTCTGGACTAGGTCTTACCAGGGCATCCTGCATAGAATAGGCTTTTCTATAGGTGATCAGAGGTTTTGCCGGCATGGTGCTTCCTATGACGGGATCACATTTAATTAGATTCCAAAATTTGGCTACTGATTTTCTCAAGGCTCCATGTTGCCTATTGTACGCCCAAATTAGTCTGACCAATTGTTTATCTTGAGACTCAGAGTGTTTCTGTTTGTTTTTAGGCTCAAGGGTCGCGTCACGGGATAGTGCATTTGCTTTGCGCATGGCTTTGTCAATCTCCTCCGCCTTGTACCCCCTGGCCAGGAACCTGATTTTACTTGCTTCCTGCGCCTGACTACATTGTGTGAAGGTACTACATAACCGTCTGATACGGAGCATCTCCCCATACGGTATGCTCCGAATCAGATGGGCGGGGTGATGGCTGCTTGCGTGGAGCACCGTGTTGCCAGCCGTAGGCTTCCTATACAATTTAGTCTGTAACTCGCCATCTATGATCTCCACAGTCATATCTAGGAAATGCACATGGGACTGACTAATGTCTGATGTAAAAGTCAGGTTATAATCATTTACATTTAGAATGGAGACAAAATGTTCTGCTTCAGATCTTGTGCCACGCCAGATTAGGAACACATCGTCTATGAAACGATACCAACGGACAATAGACTTTGCAGCAATAACGGCGTGTTCACCACGGAGGACCTGCCTCTCCCAGTATCCCATATGCAAACAGGCATAACTGGGAGAGAAGCAGGCCCCCATGGCCACCCCCCTGACCTGCTGGTAGTGCCAGTTATTGAACATAAAGAAATTGTGATTCAAACAAAAAGTAATCATGGACAGAATCATCCTGTTATGTTCAGACATTATGATAGGTCTAGATCCCAAATAAAATTCAATTGCCCTAATACCGTCCCGATGTACAATGCTGGTGTATAAAGACATAACGTCTAAAGTTATTAGACACCAACTTGGATCCCATTGTATGTCTTTGATTTTGCGTAAAAAGTCATTGGAATCTTGGACGTATGAGGGCAAATTCAGAACATGTTCTTGAAGAAATGAATCCACATAAATAGTTGTGTTTTCTAGGAGACCACCGCAAGCAGCAGTGATCGGCCTGCCAGGGGGTTTGTCTGGATCCTTGTGGATTTTTGGGATTAGATACATTGCAGGTGTGATGGGGTGGTCATTTTTTAAGAATTTCAATTCATCCATTGTTATTAGCCCATAAGATCGCCACCCCAATAATAGGGAGTAGAAGTCTGTCTGGGCTTTTCTTACCACCCCTGCATCACAATGTCTGTAACAATCAATGTTATTCAGTTGAAGGAGGGCCTCCTGAACATACAATTGTTTTGGCCAGAGCACAATGTTACCTCCTTTATCGGATTGCCTTACAATGATATTGTCATTTTGTTGAATCTTTTTTACCAGCTTAATGTATTGGTCGTTGTGTTGGTACTTATGTAGCTTGGTTGACAGAACTTTGGAGTAAAGTGCCTTGATTTCCTTTGTAGCCGACTCATGGAATATATCAATATTGTCAAATATGGAGACAGGCGTAAATGTGGAACGTGACTTAAATTTGGTGGACATCCTGCAAAAACAGGAATCTCTCTCTCTCTCTCTCTCTCTCTCTATATATATATATATATATATATATGTATATATATATATATATATATATATACATATACATATATATATATATATATATATATATATATATATATATATATATATATATATATATATATATATATATATATATATATATATATATATATATATATATATATATATATATATATATATATATATATATATATATTACAATATTTGAGGCCCTGGGGACACCATCCACCAGTGCCTGACCTGTTATTTACAATTAGAAAAAAATCAGGAAGGGCCAAATTCAGCCCCAGGGACCCCCATCCCCGGGGCATGGCCTCAGATTTATATATATATATATATATATAGAGAGAGAGAGAGAGAGATATATATCTACGTCCAGTAAGCACCACACAGTTGCCATGCAGATAGGTGCAAAAGGGGTGTGGCCTCAGACCACCTCTCTGTGGCACTTACTGGAGGTACCTGGCTGGCTAGTTGGCCCCCAGGCACCCTCAGGATTCAAGGGGATGTAATCCCTGACTTAAAACACGCCACAGGGTGCGTTTGCAGATCTGTCATATCAGGCCCCGCCCTCTCCCTGCACCACTGTGCAAAAGTGCCCTGTGGTGGGTTTTAACTTGGGGGATTCATTTCCCTTCAATCCTGTGGGTCCCTGGGAGCCAACTAGCCCACCAGGTACCTCCAGTAAGCACCACAGGGCAGTGTTCCAGAGAGGTGGTCGAAGGCCGCGCACTTTTTTACACCTCTCTACAACGCAGTTTCTTTGGCACTTACTGGAGGTACCTGGTGGGCTAGTTGGCCCCCCGGGACCCTCAGGATTCAAGTGGACTTAATCCCCCAACTTACAACATGCTAGGGGCGCGTTTGCACAGTGGTGCAGGGAGAAGGTAGGCCTGGAATTACAGGTGCGCAAAACACCCCCTAGCGCTTTACAAGTTGGGGGAATAAGTCCCCTTGAATCCTGAGGGTCCCTGGGGGCCAACTAGCCCACCAGGTACCTCCAGAAAACGCCACAGAGCTGCGTTGCATAGAGGATGTCTGAGGCCAACTCCCCTTTTTACACCACTATGCAAACGCGGCTTCTGGTGCACTGCTGGTGGGGCAATGAGGTCCTCTTGTGTCTTGAGGACCTCAGGACACAAGTGGACTTCAGCGTCCGAGCAGCAGTGTGCTAGAAGCCGTGTTTGCAACATGGTATAAAAAGGTGCGTGGCCTAGGAACACGTCTCTACAACACAGCTCTGTTGAGCTTACTGGAGGTATCTGATGGGCTACTTGGCCACAAGGGACCTTCAGGATTCAAGGGGACTTAATAGGGATTTTATAGTTAGAAATTAGCATTTATGAAACCTTAGAAATTCACTGAAAGAAGCATAGGATTGAGGCACATTATAATTAGAAATTTTCATTTGAAAAAACCATTGAAATTCACTCAAAAAACCATAGATTTCAGGGAAGTTATAGTTAGAAATTAGCATTTAGAAAATCTTTGAAATTCACTGAAAAAGCCATAGGTTTCAGGGACATTATAGTTAGTTGGACATTTCACTTTTACAAAACCATAGAAATTCTACTGTTATAGTTAGTTCAGCTAACTATTACTTGCGCCCCTGCAATGCACTGCTGATGACATCAAATATTATATCATTCATGACATGGTCAGTGACATCACTGATGACATCTCAAATGACATCACTGATGACATCATCCAGTGACTGAGTGTTCATATAAAGTTTAAATATGTATTATATATATATGCCAAGGTGTACTGAGAATGAGTGGGTGTATAAGTGTCTGGATGGAGGATTTAGTAGGTGAGTGACTGACTGTTTAAGTGAGTGATTACATGTGTCTTACTGAATGCATGGGGTAGTGACTAAACTGTGTGAATGTCTGTATCAGAATGTCTGTTGTTGTATAAGCTGCTGCAAGGGTTGGTCAGTATCTACATGAGTGTCTATATGGGTTATCAATTGGTTGCCTGAGTATTTGTATGGGTGCCTGAGTGTGTGTGTGTGTGGGTGGGTGGGAGGTATGTGACTGGCTGATTTACTGGGTGTATGGGTTCAAGAGTACATGTGGAAACACCTGTATGGATTGGTGAGTGTGTGTATGGGTGTGTTGGTGAGTGAATGGATGTCTCAGTGGTACATGTCCAAGTAACTACATATATAAAAGGCAGTGTACGTGAGAGTTGGTGTATATAAATGACTATACGGGAGCATCAGTGATTGTGAGAGTGGCTGTATGGATGAGTGTGCACTTGTATCAGAGATTGTATAAGAGAGTAAGTATGCGTTTGTTTCTGTTTGAATAAGTGATGTGGTGTTTTTATAACTGTATAGGTCAGTAAATGGAAGTGTGATTCATTCTTTGCATGACTGACTAGGTGTGTGAGTAACTCTGGATGAGTGGTGGCGTGTGAGTTTCTGTATAGGTGTATGAGTGCATATGATACTGTTGTATTGATGAGTGACTACATGTATGAGTGATTGTATGGGTGAATGAGTGGATGTGTGTATAGACCTAGGAATCAGTGAATGCGTATGTAGTAACTGTCGATGGTTTCAAAAAAATTGTATTTTACAGTGTGTGTATCAAAGGTAATATTAGAGTGTGAGGTGGTGCATCAGATTTTCACGTGGATGATGTCATCAGTGATGTCATTTGAGATGTCATCAGTGATGTCACTGACCATGTCATGAATGATGTAATATATCACGTCATCAGCAGTGCATTGTGGGTGCGCGAGTTATAGTTAGTTGAACTAACTACAACGGCGGAATTTCTATGGTTTTGTAAGAGTGAAATGTCCAACTAACTATAGCGTCCCTGAAACCTATATTTTGTTTAGGGAAAATATATAGATATATATATATATATATATATTCACTGTGATGTCATTTGAGATGTCATCAGTGATGTCACTGACCATGTCATGAATGATGTAATATGTGACGTCATCAGCAGTGCATTGTGGGGGCATGAGTTATAGTTAGCTCAACTAACTATACCAGGGAATTTCTATTGATTGGTATGAGTGAAATGTCCAACTAACTATAACATCTCTAAGACCTATAGTTTTTTCAGTGAATTTCTAAGGTTTTTTAAATGCTAATTCCTAACTATAATGTCTGTAACACCTACGGTTTTTTTCAATAAATTTCTAAGGTTTTTGAAAGGCTAATTTCTAACTATAACGTACCTGAAACCTATGTTTTTTCAGTGAATTTCAAAGGTTTTTTAAATGCTATTTTCTAATTATAATGTTCATTAAACCTATCTTTTTTTCTGTGTTTTTTAATTATCATCCCATTCTCAACCTGGTGAAAACTAGAAATCTCACCACTCTTCCATCAATACCTTCCGCCAACAAAATCGCCACAAACGAGAGCCATAACTAACGATAATGATATGTAAAGTAGGCGTTCCTGTGCAAAAGAGAACTCTAAAATACCACCTCCCCATATTTTCGACAACCAGCCAAATCTGCAATGCGATCCAAAAAGCAGACGATAAATTAACATTAACCTTTAGCTGGTGTGAGGAGGTCGACTATCTACTGCGTGAATTAGACCCAACTCACAGCCACATCTAAAGACCAACACGTGATAGAGCTACTGGCCCTGAACCTTTTCATCCGAGACTCGCTGTTTATGTTCTTGGAACAACTATGAACCCATGCTTTGGTATTTATATGACTTTTTCTGTGTGTTTTATTTTATTTATTCTATGCTTGTTCACTATTTTGTGACTTGCTATTCTTTTGGTATTACAACTTGGTTCATTGTAAAGCGCTCTGATATCCGCAAGGATCTTGTTCGCGCTCTATAAAACCTGCTAAATAAATAAATAAATAAATCATGCAGCTCCAACACCCAACAAGGCCACAACACCCAGCGCCACCACCACCAGAACCTCCACCCCGGGCCACCCCCGCTGCTACCACTGAGGCAACGCAATACAGGACAACAGACCTTCCCAAAATACTATGTCCCCTCAGCCGCACAATAGCTGAATGTTTGAGATATGGCAACCAACTTTATATGAAGAAGGCAAGTCTCCCATAAGTAATAATGCACACAATGCGTAACGCTGATGTGCTGCACAGACCTCACTATGCAATGCACAAACCTCTCCATGTGGAGATATACTATTCATACTTGTAGTGTAGTGCACAGTGGACGCAACCATGTTACTTGAGGCAGTGGGGAAGATCTGGGTCATGTTGCTGTGTTGTCCCCCCGGAAGCGGAAGCGGAGTGCGATGCTATAACGAACGCCACTCCAGCGTAGGAGTATTCATAAATAGGCCAGGCCCTGGGCATGGTTCACTTCTGGGAAGACCAACGAGTCTGCAGAGCGCCGCCTTCAACCTGGCACGTGGCTGCTGCCATGACCGTGGACCTCCTCCACACAAGCCCCCTGTGAACCCAGAGGCACAGCACCGTAGACTTATGTCTGTACCGACTACTGCCTACAATCTACACTGCAGACAGCAGGGCTCACAACTTGAATTCAGCCTTGATTTATTAATTACACAGAGAATTGTACTCTATGTCCTCAGATTTTGTCAAGAAGAAGTGAGAAAAAGCATTCCTCGATGTCTATGCTAACTACTGCCTTCGATCTACAATGCGGACAGCAGGGCTCACAATTCAGATGCAGTGGCGATTGCAGATGACAAAGTGCAGTTCGTAAGACACGTTGCTCCCAGTGCGGCCCGCAGGGACCACGCATCATCACAGGATGCGCACAAACTGTGTGCTTCAGGTGCTACTAACTCACTGCACCATAAGTCATCGCCATGTGGCCTTATCAAGGCAACACATTACTCCCAGTGCGGTCTGCCGGGACCAAGTTTCATCGCAGGGTGCGCACACGCTGAGTGCTCCAGGTGCTGCTAACTGCACAGCTCAACTCAATGCCACGTAGCTGTGCGCCCATCCTGACCGCTGCCTGCGCCCTACACTGGGGTTACACGGTTCACAATTCAAGATTAGTAGTGACACAAATTGTGTAAGAGACTGTAAAGGGTTAAGAAGACCAAATGCTCCTAATCTCTGCAGCTCAAGTCAATGTCACCTGCCTGTGGGCCTTTGCTGACCGCTGCCTCCGGCCTACACTGTGGAAGACCGGCGACACGTGGTGCCAACCAACCCTGTTCAACAAAAGCCGATCCCACATGTGTAACTGGTTCCTGAGTCCTGAATGGCAGCGACCCCAACTTCGTGGCAGTGACACCCTTCAATCAGTGAAGGATATTTGCATATGGAAGGCCAGCGACACATGGTGCCACTAAACCTGTACTATGCAGGCCGGTGGGGCCACCAACATAGGCACATGGCTATGGGCCCTTGCTCACCACTACCCCTTCAACACAAGCCGATCCCATATTTGTAACTGTGTCCTCCTGAGTCCTGAATAGCAGTGACCCCAAGTCTGTGGAAGCGACCACAGAACCAGACTCACTTCGATCAGTGTGGCTTATTTCACAGCCCTTCCTTGCCTTGCTTACAAATTGCAGAGCTGTTAGTGCACTTTAAAAATGTACTTGTGGAAGTAGCCTTTTTTGTGTGTTGTTTTTGTCGTTAGGAAGGCAAAATGGCTTTCTATTTTATTTGTATATTCTTTCTTAGCACAGTTACAGATTATTTAACCCTTTCTTGCTACTCCAGACTCCTTACCTCTAATTAGGTGATGTTTGAAAAAAAACTTTACTGTAGATGGCTTAAAAGGTAAATTGTGTATTTTTAAGCCTTCAGACTATTTTAGCATGTAAGGCAATTGTAAGGCGCTTCCACCTCAGTGTATTTAAAGCAAGAAGGGTCTGTGAAGGAGTTTGGAGTGGCTGAAGAAAGCTGATTACTTTGTAGTTGTGTTTAGAAAGACGATAGCTATGCTATATGAAAGAGAACATTAGCATAGCTGTAAAGATTGTTCTCCCTGCCATGACCTTAATATGTGTATTTTTTTGACACGTAAACATGGTTGTACAGCTACCAACCTAGACTAAAACCTACTTCCTAAGCTGCTAAGTGATTGGTTGGGGTAGCAAGCCACATTTGCTGTTCCTTGTTGTTATTATGTTAACAGTTACATACAATAGAGAAAAAATTACATGATGAATGTTGCAAAGAGTAAAGGATCAAAGCAAAAGGTTGTGAGTCCAATTCACGAAGGTAAACATAGACATTTGGCCTAAACTTAGCCCAAACGTCTAAGTTTACAACTTTGGGAGTTCACAAAGTGCATTTACGAATGCATGTTTATGTCCGCACTCAGGTTGGATCTTCGCCCGAGTGTGAACATAAAGATAGTAATCCTAAATGCCCTTTGTGAATTCCCAAACTCATAAACCTTTGGTCTAAGTGTTAAATCTAAGGTTTCTACATTACATCTTCCCTGTTTCTCTGCCTCTGCTGTTCAGCCAGTGTGAGTGGAATGTTAGTGTGAATGTGATGTCATTGGAATGTTTGGTATGCTGTGAGTGGACTGTCAGTTGGATCCTGGGTTGAGCAGCAGAGAGGATGCTCCTGGTGAGGCTTTGATTACATATATACTGGAAAACCTATCTAACCATCTAAGAAGAATAAACGTATCATCTGTAACCTATCTAAGTCTTCTGGAATTCCTTACTAGGATGCAACATAAATTTGGCGACGAGGTGGATCAAAACTACGTGTGAGGACCTTCTTCAAGCTTCTTAAGGACCTTCAACAAGCTTCTTAAAGGTACTTTTATTCAAGTTTCTACTTAAAACGAACCTACGTAAGGATTTTACGCCCTCCCGCCCCACCAGTGTCCAAATTTCACCGGACAGTCCATGGACAAGGCGTAAATTTCCTACTACCTGTTTCTTCCTGCTTGATTTCTACTGCGCCAGTAGAAATCAAGCAGTTTCTGACTGGGCACATGTTTCTGGTGTGTGCTAGTTATTGCACTTCTAGTTGTTAGGGGTTGGAGGATAGCAACAAGGGCTAGGGTGAGATATTGACATGTGGTTAGAAGCAAACTCTGTGTCCCTTTTGCCACATTCCCCCATAGAGTATACAGAGTATGCTCTTTATAGACGATCCCTGGACCACGTAAAGGGGCGCTCTACCTAGGAAAAGACGCTTGGCTTACTGCCGTGACCACGCCCCCTTCCTTGTTTCTGTTTGTTGCAAACGCCATTCCCCCTAGCGTGTTGCTTGTTTCCTTCGTCCAGTCCGAATTCTCCGCTCTCCTAAGATATCGATTGGGGAGTTTGCAGAGATACTGATCCTGATACTGATTTCCCCGCATGCCCCCCGCATGCCATTGCTTCCCCGGCTCTAGAGAGAAAGCCGGTTCCTGTTTCTTCACGCACCGCTCGGTGCACGTCTCGGCTGAGAAACCTAAGTTTGATTTACCCGCATTTTTTTGTGTATTGAGCTCACTTCTCCGCTCGGTGCACATTTTGGCTTATAGGTTGAGATTTGTTTTCCATGCATTAGGTGTGCCGAGTTTTCATACACCTTTTGCGAACGGCTAGAGAGGTTATATTTACTTATCCCCATACCGAGAGAGTGTCGCTCCACCTGGCGCTTGGTCCCGGGCCGGGCTTCACCTCTCTTGAGAGAGTAGATGCTCCGCTCTTCGTTGCTCCAGAAGAGCCGGCCATTGCTCCTCAATTCCCAATGTTTACTTACCTTATTATTTCTCTAGCCATTTTTTCTTTTGGTCTGAATGGTTGAATGTCGTGTGAGAGAGTTATCTAGTGGCCCCTCCCAGTGCATCATGACTCCTGACTTTACGAGTCCTGTATCTTACCCACTTCTCTCTTCAAGGACATTCCGGGACATACCTGGGGTAAGTGAAATGCAATGCTAATCACATGTCAATGTCTTGCTGGGTTATATGTATAGCACAGTGTATTGGTACCCTCCTATTGTTTCCTTGCAGCATTTTGTGACCAGACAGACCTGTTTCCCTCCTGTGATTCCGCCCCACGTATGGGGAGAGTGGTGGACACTCCTTGGAATTTTCCCCCATACTTTTAGAGAACAGCCTATAGGCGTGTATGTTACACATCATACCTGTGGTTGTTTTTTAGAGGTTAAGGGGATTTCTCTTCACTTCCGTGGACGCTTGGGTGCCTGGTGCTGGAACCCCGACACTAGTCACCTGCGTGCTCACAGCAGTGTACCAGTTCCTGCTTCTTCAATTCAACTTACTGCTTTTCTGCCTAATACAGCATTATGTTCCAGCTCCCCTGAATTCTGGTGTTACTGCTGCTTTGGGAGTGTCTATCTACTTCATCTGTTGAAGAACTGCACTGTACATTAAGCCTGGGTTTGATCAAGTGTTTCAGCCATAATCCTGCAAGTTCAATATTTCTACAGTGAGGTGGCAGTGTCAACTTCTGATCGGTTCCTGTGATTGTCGAGTTGCTTTTAATGCTCATTACTGCCCGTTGCCAACTTGACATCTTGCTCACAATGAGTATATTTTCTGATATGCCGCATAAGCATTCCAGCAGTGAATTTTCAGCTTCAAATAAAACGGAGATCGGCACACTCAGTTTCACATTAATTTTGTTTACTGCGGTAGTACTTGGCTGTGTTCTTTCGGTAACTGTTTTAATGTATTTACTGACTTTCATTTCAGCCACTACAGTGTCAGTTCAACCGCCGTACTTCCTTTTAAAAAATGCTGGCACAAACACCATAGAGCACTTTCTCTTACCTGTTAATTGCGCAGCTCCATGGAATCTTTCTGTGACGTTTGTCACAGGCAGTGTCTGTATGCTAAGAAGTGCAGTCAACCATCCGGCTCAGCGTCACCGTGCGTTCCGCCATTTTGGGTTTGTCCTTGTCTTCATTATGTGGATTACTGTAGTCATCTTGACGTTCGAGAGTGCTGCCAACTGTCAACCACGTTTTTCTTGCAGTTTGACTTCGATATTTTAATTTTTCTTCAATCGATTGGTGAGATGCAATTCTTTTGTCACGATGACAGAGAGTTAAGTTTTGGTATTTTATTGGCTATGCAACAGTGCCATCTAGCGGCCAACCACCATGACTGCACTTCTTCAAGGAAAAAGTCTACTTGTGTCACTTCTTCAAGGAAGAATAGTCCACTTGTTTCTAGACATGTAAATTCAACACCTCCAGTGTTTTCTTGCATCAAATGTTTCTGCAAACGTCAAATTTCTCAAGGTACTGTTCCATTTACCTTTGATTCATCAGCTGCACGCCATGACAACGGTGAACACTTTATTTGTGTGATTTGTGTTATCTTATTATTTTATTCATCTTACCTAAAATGTACATTATGCTGGATCATTCTCAACTTATTTCACTCTCATTTTTAGCTCATATTTACTACGTTTTCTCTTTTGCTTTTTAACACCATTACAATTATAAAATGTGTTTTTGCACTTCTTATTTTACTGTAGTACTGCCATTTTATTCTGAAGCATTTGTTAATGTATTTTGCTTGGCATGCAGGTTTTCTACATTTTCTATTCTGTATTTTGATGTGGTGCATTTCTCCTTTTTCCTCGGTTCTGTACTTGATTTTTACTTACAGTGCCTTTATTACATTGTGCGCAGGTTTTGTATGTGGTCTAACTTGAGATGTGACTGAATTTTCTTTGCTGTATAGTTCAGTTCACCCAGATCGCACTTTTCCTGGAGCAATTTTTTCTTGTACCTCTGATGTTTTCATGATGATACTTACAGTGCATTTTTCATTTAGTGCGCAGGTTTTCATACGTGGTCTAACTTGAGGCGTGACTGAATTTCTTTGCAGTGTAGTTCAGTTTACCCAGATCGCATTTTCCTGCAGTTTCATACGTGGTCTAACTTGAGGCGTGACTGAACTTCTTTGCTGTGTAGTTCAGTTTACCCAGATCACATTTTCCTGGAGCATTTTTTCGTTCCTCTGATTCTTTACATGCGTACTTGATATTTACTGTTTAATTGTCAAATTGTACGCAGGTTTACTTATGTGGTCTTATTTGAGGTTTTACTGAATTTTCTTTGAGGTCTAGTTCAGTTTCCAGATCGCACTTTCCCTGCATTTTTCACTTGTGTTCTAATTTTAGGTGTGACTGTACTCTTATCTTCGATGTGGTACAGTTAACGCAGATCGCAGACCTTTTTTTTACATGTCTTCCTTTTGATTGATGTGTTAGGTGTACGCCACCTGTTTTCTTTCTTTTCTTTCATTTCTTCCTTGTTTCCTTTTTCCTGTTGCTGTGTTCAGTGGTTCCATACTTCTCGCTAGCCTGGCCAGTTGGTGTAGTTGTGGTGGTCACACTTGTGCACTACTTCTTTGTTAGTCTTCATGGTATTTTTACTTCTTGATTATGTAAATTTTTTTAGTTTGCTTTTCGTTCTTTTACTTTTTCCTTCCTTTTGAAAATTCTATTTTTGTATTTATTTTGTGCTGTGAAATTTGTCATACTGTTCTCACTTTGAACTTTATTACATGTTTTCTTTTCTTTAATGCTTATGTTTACATCACATTTCACCTTGCTTATTTTTAGTATGTTTTCATACTTGTGTGCATTCACCTTGCTTATTTTTAGTATTATTTCATACTTGTGTGCATTCACAATTTTCTACTGCAATTTCTTATTGATTATTCTGTGATGTTACTGTACTGTTGCTATTTACATTTGCTTTCTCTTTTGCTGCCTTGACACCCTGCTGCCTTTGATGTGTGGACCTGGCAGCATTTACAAATTTTGCCTTTGATGTGTGGACCTGGCAGCATTTACAAATTATGGCACTATGTCTAAGACTACGTCTAACCTCTTTCTGGGAAATCAATTGAACTGAATTACAGACATCTACTGCTTCTTCACATTGCATGGAGCCTTCTTCCCTTTGTCATTGTTGCTAAGCCGTTTCAATCTGCTATGAGATGCTGGCCAGCTGCAACATGCTGTGAGCCTTCCAGCGCGGCGTCATCGGCGTGCCGCCATTTGTGCTGTAATATTTGTCATACTGGTCTCTTTGTATCTTATTACATGCTTATTGTATTTTATTACATGTTTTCTTTTCCTTTATTGCTATCTGTACATCACATTTCACATTGCTTATTTTAATATCTTTTCCATACTTATGTGCATTTACAATTTTTACTGCAATTTTTTATTGATTACACTGTGATGTTACTGCACCGTTTCTATTTTTATTTGCTTTCTCTTTGTTCATTTTATAAGGAGGGAAGGTGTGTTATATCTAAGGTTTCTACATTACATCTTCCCTGTTTCTCTGCCTCTGCTGTTCAGCCAGTGTGAGTGGAATGTTAGTGTGAATGTGATGTCATTGGAATGTTTGGTATGCTGTGAGTGGACTGTCAGTTGGATCCTGGGCTGAGCAGCAGAGAGGATGCTCCTGGTGGGGCTTTGATTACATATATACTGGAAAACCTATCTAACCATCTAAGAAGAATAAACGTATCATCTGTAACCTATCTAAGTCTTCTGGAATTCCTTACTAGGATGCAACACTAAGTTCAGACCAAACATTTATGTTTACCATTGTGAATCAGGCGCAGAGTTTCCCTGCAAAAACAGTACATTCAAAACACACCCAAAGGAACATTTATGATGATATGGAAAGTTGTAGCAATTATTTGCGACCCATGATGTGCTAGGACAATTTTAAATGAAATATAGGTCAAAATCATTATACTTTATGCATAAACCAAATGCAATCTGCATATATAAAATGATACAGTGTTAGACATGTCTGGTAAGATCTCCATCCTCTAACAAATGAAAGGTGTGTTCTCTACCATTTGCTGGGTGGGTATCAAATGATCCTTTATTATAGTGCAAGGTAACAGAGTGGCATAGCTGTGGTGTCAGATAAGGGACACAGATGCATTTTTAAGAATGTGGGGAGCACTCCAGAGGCAACATTTTTTAAACTTTGATAAGAGAAACACTTTGCATGGTGAATTGAAATAGTGTGAAGATCTTTCTCAAATACATTCACTTTTCTATTGATTTTTGTGATGGTATATCATAGAAGAAAAGTCCTTCTTTTCATAGGTACACAGATTTTTATGAGCGGAGTTGCCTTTAAGCCAGTCATCTACGCAAAGCAACTGCATGCATCTGCACTCTACTCTGTGTAACACCACTCCACTCTATGAGGCGTCACTCCGCTACATGCAATGCCACTCTGCTCCATGCTACGCCACTACATATAACACAATATTACTCCTCTCTATGCTACACCACACCATGCAACTTCACTCCACTCTACGCCATGCCACTCCACGCAACACCACTACACTCGCTGAAATGCCATTACATACAACCCCATTAAAACTATTGCTTCATCACCCTACACAATGCCACTTCACTCTAAGCAATGCAATTTTACTCATTGCAAGAATACTCTACTGCATGCAATGCTTCTCCGCTACACATAACGCTACTCCACTACATGCAATGCCACACAAACACACTCCACTCTATGTAATGCCACTCTCATTTATGCAAAGTTACTGCACGCAACGCCACTCTATGCCATGCAATCCACCCTATGCAATGCAACTGCATGAAACACAACTCCTGTTTAAGTACTGCTACTCCACTCTACACAACACCACTCTACTCTATTTCATGCAATGCCACTCTGCTTCATGCAATACCACTTTTCTTTACCAAATACTATTATGCTCTATGCAATGCAACTGCACAATACTCTACGCCGCTACACATAACACAACAGCCCTCTATGCAATGCCACTCCTTGAAATACCACTCCATGCAATGCCAATCCGCACATCTGCACTCCACTCTACGTCATGCTACTATATTTAATGCCACTCCATGCAACAACACTCCATTCTATACAACGCCATTCCACGCAATGCCAGTACATGGAACTCCACTCCACTCAATGTCACATCACTCTATGCAACACCACTCCACTCTATCAATTGCTACTCCACACAAGCCCTCTCTATGCCACTCCACCCTATGCAATGCAAATGCACGCAACTGCACTCCATTCTACGCAATGATACTCCACTCTATGCAACACCACTCCACTTCATGCAATGCCACTCTGCTTTATGCAATACCATTCCACTTTACCCAATACCACCTTGCTTTATGCAACACAATTCTATGCAACAGCACTATACTCTACACCACACCACTCCAAGTAACACTATGCCACTCTATGCAACCCTAATCCATGCAACTCCACTCCATGCAACTCCAGTCCACACAACTGCACTCCACTCTATGTCATGCCACTCCATGCAACAACACTCCACTCTATGCAAGGCCACACCATTCTATGCCACTCAATTCAAATGCACTCCCACTCTACACCACACCACTCCATGCAACGCCACTCCATGCAACACCACTCCATGCTACGGCACTCCACTTTACACCATTCCACTTTATGCAACACTCCACTTTATACAACGCCACTCCATGCAACACCAGTACACGTAACACCATGACACTCCTCCTTAAGCCATACAACTCCACCCCATGCCAGTCCATGCAAGAACACTCCGCCCTATACAATGCAACTCCACCTGAGCACCAGCTCAGCATCAGCATCACTTGAGCACCAATGCAGCAGCACCACCTTAGGATAACTCAGCACCACCTCAGCATGAATCAACATCACCTCCGCATGACTAAGCACCACCTCAGTATCATTCAGAATCACCTGAGTACCACCACAGCATCACCTCAGCATCAACACACCATCCCAGCATAGTACCTGCTTCTCATCAGTGCACCAGCACCAGTGCAGCACCAACTCAGCATCAATGCAGCACCACCTCAGCACAAGTACAGCACCACCTCAGCACAAGCGCAGCCCCAACTCAGCACAGTTGTATGACATTACAACGCATACCCTTACAATGCATGCTTTTACAACACGGGCATTACAAAGCAAAAACCACTCCAAAGCTTGATTTTACAACGAATAGCATTAGAACGCAGTCCCATGAGCAACATTATAACTACCATTACAACGTACACTATTACAAAGTTTACCATTACAATGCATACCATTACAATGCAATTATAGTAAATATAAAAAACAGTGTTTATCAACCCCCCATACATTTTTGTAAAAACTGCAACACTTCATTTTGAGAGAGCAGTAAGAAAATGATTTAGAGAATAAACATTTACTGTGCTTAACAACATTAAAAATAATTATCAATATAACGCTGATAGAAAAGAAGCAGACGCACTTCAAAAAAGAAAACATGTTTCTAAACATTTCGTATAAAATATAGATTCTATCAGAATTAGGGTCGCAATTCAAAATACAATCAAAATCATATTTTGTTTTAAATTACCATTCACCTCACAAAATTGTACTGAGCCAACCACAATTTTGTGCTCAGAGGATTACTGACTTCCCTGGTGTCCATACACATCAGAGCACAGAGTAAAAGAAAGGCAGATTGCTTTTGAGCACTGCCACCTACAGATCAAGTAAGTAAAACAGTAACAGAAGACACACATACCGATAATGTACTAAAACCCCAGACTTTTGCCTGACTCGCTACAGAACACTCACAAAAGTAAGTCTATGTTATATAAATCGATTAGTATTTAAAAAACATTTTCCTTTTCTTTTTAAATACATAAACTGTTTACAATTACTAACAGTATTATGCCAGGGGCTGTCATTTAGAAAATGAGTGCTCAGGATTTACCACAGCGCAGATGCTGAAAAGTGAAGGTGAGCAACATCACAAATCTAACTCTGGCAAGTGTTTACCTTAGGGATGGTGCAGGATAGTTGTGGGGGTTAAAATTACTATTCCTACTCAAAAAAGGTGTTTGCCCCAGAGAAGGTGCTGGATGGTGGTGGGGGGCAACATTAGTATGCCTACTCTGAGGTGTTTGCCTCAGGAAAGGTGATGGATGGTGGCTGGGGATACATTTCAAATCCTACTCTGACAGGTGTTTTCCCATGGAAGTACAAGGAGCCCAATTGGGTGCTGTCCTGAAAGGAAGTGTACAACTGTACTTAAATATAGAAAAAAGAAAACATATACAGCAAATAATACTTACAGTATCCTTTCTTTACCAGGACTGTACATTTTTACCTTTGAAAAAAACGGTTCTAATACAACAGCACAACAGAAAACAAATGATTCAAAGAGTTTATGATTATTTAAATAGCTGAAAAAGTAAAGCTTTTATGCAAGAAACTGTTTCATTCCATAAAGTTTTCAGATCTGCAGCACTATATGAAGGGGGATGTAAAATCACACCTGACCCAATCTCACTAAACAAAATATAAATGTAAAAACTAACCACAGAAAAAAACATTGGGCCTCATAACAATGTCAGGCAGACTCGTGTCTGCCTGACATCGTCGCGGTCTCAAGACTGACCAACAGTCCCGACACCGCCTTCACAATTCAACCACACATGATGCGATCGAATACTCCCATTTCTCTATGGGAGCTTGTGCTGTGGCCGTAAACTGGCCTTAGCGCAAACTCCCATAGAAAAATTGGTGTTAATCTCTGCACCGCGTGCAGGGGAGTAAATGGTGGGAACCATAGGTGCCCCCCAGGCCTCCAACCCGAGGCCACTGCGGCAAGGGGACCTGCTAGGGGCCCCCAAAGTCACTTTCTGACAGGCTTTTCATGTTGGAAAGGAAAAGCCTGTCAGAAGCCGACATTATAATCCTCACGGCGAAAATCCAATCATCCGGTTTCAAATCCTATAGCCTTCATTGTAATACGACTGTCGAATTTGAAATTAACAATGTACGTCGGAAAGCCCCCAACTTGTGGTCAGAGGCTTTCCAACTTACATCGTAATCAGGCCCATTGTTACTTTTACAAGTATAATGCAAACCATCCATCCATTGGGAAAGAAAATGAAAAAAATAGTATGCATCCATGTCTTCTTTACATTTCTCTACAGATCAACCTATATCACCCCACCAGTCTGGAGGAACACATCCTCCCAAAAAAACTAATCATCACCATCATAAGTTGCTGATCACACAAGAGGCCAACCCATTGAAGGTAAAATTAAGCAAAAACACATTTATCACCATTAATAACATTCTTTTCACAGGTTTCAAGTAAAAACACATTTGAATGCAAACATACCATTGCCTAATGAATATAAACGTTATAATCAATAGAAAATGTCAAATGTCAAATAAAATTTTTCCCTTACAGGATAATTTCAAAAGCACATTTATAAACCAAATCATGAACACATTTTATATATTTTCCTTTCTGTACAGATCAAGCCATAGCACACCAACTATCTGGAGGAACACAATCTCAACAACTCAGAAAACCCACACCATCAGCTCAGAAAATTACTATACACATAACCGTTAAAACCATTTAAGGTAATATACAACAAAAACGCAATTGCCTGCAAAAATAACTTTCTTTTCACAGCTATCAAACTAATAAAATAATTCAAAGCAAACATAGCTAAGCCTAAGAAATATAACCATTGTTATCAAAAAGAAATGTAGAATGTGAAATAAGTAATTTTAAAAACAATTTCCCCCGCAAGTTAAAATTGAAAAAAACACATACCAAATCACTAAAATTGTGTGTATCTTTTTTTTCTTTCTACCTGCAGATAAAGGATGGCAGCAAGAAATCAAGCAAACTATATCAAATAAAGCAGGGGAAACAGCCGACTGAGTTATTGTGGCTGCTTTTATTGTAAGAAGAGCCCAGGACAGAGTCATTGGAGGTGTGTGCAGTATTATGCATCCCATTGCACAGGCAGAGCAGTTACTCTCTGTGACACTGTTGAAAAAACAACCAAGCATAACCACTCTGCCTCTGCAATGAAGATTAAAGTTCAAAAAAATATTGAACTAATAAAAACCCTTGCATCCACCGCAACTGAACCTTTTGGCTCAGTTTTGAGGGAGGTTTCTCAACAACATACATATGCATGTAGCTAGTTCTATGCCTACTATTCCTATACTACATCGTATTATACAGGGGCGAAACAGGCAAGTAACCCTCAACGTGTAACACATCAAAACTTACTCAAATATCAACATCACTGAAGAATTGACAGTAACCTTTACTAACAAATCATTCATTATGTATGACAACAAAAACCCTCTAAAGTGAATAATATTTAGCACCCCCCCCCCCATAACTTTGCTAAACAGGAGAATAGTGATGTTTGGATGATGGAAGGTACCTTTAATTCCAGCCCATCCCTACAGCCAAATATATACTATTTATGCCAACATTAATAACACCACTGTTACTTTAGTGTACTGTTTACTGCCTGATAAGCAATCTTTAACCTACACTGAATTTTTGTCGGTGATAAGAACTGAAACTCGAAATAAAAGTCATTGAAAAGTGATTATTGATTTTAAGTTATCTATGATTAAGACCATTACTAAATTATACCCAGAAGCCCATATTCAAGGATGCTTTTTCCACTTTTCAAGGGCATATTGGCTTAAAATACAAAAAACATCCTTCATTGAAGACTACATATCAGACAGTGAAGTACAATATCAATTGAAGAATAATGCCATTGAGGGATGGCACAACTCCGTCAACAAATCCATCGGAAAAACTCACCCAAACCTTTAGCATTTTTTAGAAACCCTGAAGAAGGAGCAAAGTTACCAAGAAATTATAATAGTGCAATCTTTAACCGGTAGTCTGAATCCACGTATTTCCCAAAGAAGTAAAGAAATGTCAGAACAACTATTGGCACAAATGTAACCGTTTACGTTGTCAGTGGCTTCAGACTACCTGGAATATATTGAAATCATACTATGTTTCTAATACAAACTAACCCCTTTTTCAAACTTACTTACCTGGTTTTTTTACAATTAATTTGCCATTTTTTAAATTATTTTTGAAAATTATTAGAAATGTTAGAAATCCTACCTGAATATGTCTTTCTTCAACTTTTGGTGATGTTTCAAATCATTCTGTCACCAAAAGTCTTTTGTACCTCAATAATCCATAAGGTTTAACCATAAATCCATGAATTTCCAAATTCCTCGATCAAAAAATTGAAACACAGAGTGGTATAAACACCAATGCCAACAAAGTATTAGTTGGTTAAAACAAATCTGTGTTCTAAGTAAAAAACGTAAACCCAAAACAAAATACAAAAAACCCCAAAAGCCTATGTTTTCCCTCAAAAATGGCAAAACTAATCCATAATTGGGATCCACTTTCCAGACTGAAAAAATATTGTCTGCATCCTCCTTGTTCTGCCAGTTCCAAAAGGGAGTAATCCTTAAAAAAAATCTGTTGAAAAAAAAACTTCTTCAACCTTTTGAAAGACCTGCATCTGATCTTACTAATTCTTTTCCTTCTTTTAAACATGTGACGTGTATTGTGAAAAACTCCGAACTGTACTGAAAAAACAAGTTGCAAAAAAATATTGCTATTAATACAAATAATATTAAGAAAGTATTCTACTGTTTATTAGAAATACTTTTTTTAACTTATCTTGTAATAACAACAATCATCCCGATATAGGCCTATAACAGCAACCTGCATAGGATGAACAAGCATTTGCAATGCAATAGGTCTCGTATTTATGAGACTTTGAGCTATCGGCATTGTAAATGAAAATGCCTTTTATTTATGTTTTGTTTTTAAAACAGATAAATAAAAGGCATTATCATTTACAATGCCAAATGCTTAAACTCTTGCAAATGTGAGACCTCTTGTATTGCAAATGCATGCTATAAAAATTTGAAAAAGCATTAGTAGAGAGCGTGTCCTGACTTCAACATCAGGCAGGACAATGCAATTTGAGAAAATAGAGCTCAGAGGCTGTAATTAAAACCTACTGAGCAACAACACGTAACAGGAGGTGTCGCCTTGGGAGGTTACAAAATGAGACAAGGCGGTTCTAAGAAGGGACTGCTCAGCCTTTTGACAGATGAACAGCCACAGTTTACAGTTGAAAATAACACAAGCCAATGAAAAATGTCGGTGGACCTTAATACAGTACTAATACTAAGAAGCTTCCTGAGATGATTATATTGCAAAGAAACCATTACTACCTGTTATCAAATGAACTCGCCCTGAAGAAGTCCCTTGTGGACGAAACGCGTCGGCTGCAAAAACCCGTGTTTTTTTGAATGTACATCATTTTGGAATAAAGAAAATCACACCCAAGGAAATCTATGTTTATGATTATTAGAACTGTTACTTAAGTCTTGTGTTGTGCACCTTTGCTCTTATGTTTGGACTCTGGCTTGATGGTTTAGAATCCACAGCGGCTCACAATAACGAAAACCATGGAGACCTGCATGCCGCCTACCTGCAGTGGTTCAGCATGCTTTGCACAGGACTGAGCCCACAAGGGTCAGGCAGAGACCATTGCATCCAAAGTTGTGCATCATAATGGACGACAAAGGACATATTTGTAAAAAGTGAGGGGCACACACTTGTACAATAGGACTGCACATACGAATAACGAGCCCTGGGAGGACGGAGGGTTGGAAGAATGCATACTTAATGAGCACTGGGAAGAGGGATGGTTGCAGGAATGAGGACAAAATACCTGTATTTTCTAGCGCACTCTTGGTCAGCCGGTTCCCGGACCGTGGTACCAAGATGCGCAGTGCTTTGTTTAACTGACGCCTGGCCACTTACTTTCCCTTTCTCTTGCAGAGCAACGATGGCTGAAAGTGATAACGGGAGAGAGGCCGGGGAGGAGGTGGAACTAATTGAGGTTAAACAAGCACTCATCGGCTGCACTCCCAAATCAGCATTGCACGTAGCGACTGCGTGTGCGTTGCTGCTCTTTCCCGTGGCAATACTCCATCGGATTGAACTTCTCAAAAAAGATGGGACATGCGCCCACCATTAGCCATTTGCAGGAATGAATATTAAATGACACAGCAGAAGCCAATCCTAAGCGTGGGAGGAGTCAGACCCTACAAAGTACAGACAACAGATCGCTTAACAGTGCAAGTGCTGTGACCTAAAAATGGGTTAAAACATACAAAACATCAATTTTTACACTTATTACCTTACAACTACCTCCCTTCTCTCTCCTTACAAAAAAGGTTGGTCACCTACAAATCTAACTTTAAAGTATTAAAAGTTCTTACCTGACCGCAGATCTCCCTTCATCCCATCTTGAATGCGATGCTCCAACGACTGTAGAAACACTCAACTGCATACGTCAAGGCTAAAAGTAGAAAAGAAAAAAAAAGGACAATTATTACCATTGAATATAATGGAAAACTCATGGGAAAAATATGTTGCTAATGTTAGAAAAAATATTTATAAAGTACAAAATTACACAAACATTTGTACAAAATTGTACATTTATATATTTATTTTAAAAAATGACATATTTTTCAAGAGCGTATTTCGTATATATTACTAATTATTAGATCTCTTTTTTTAGTTATGATTATATATATGTAATAATTAAAAAACGATTAAGTGTTGTGTTATGCTTCATTTATTAGTTCTGAATCTGCAAATTATTCTAAAATATAAATATGTTTTCAAATATTTTCTCAATTTTTATAATATTTCACAAACTATTAATCTTCATGAATTAATACCCAGCTATTCAAATTAACACCTGAGTACCAATACAATTCTAGCCCCCATAACCACTAATTCCTTACATCCCATGCCTGAAGGGTTAAGTTAGAACCCCTTTGTCATTCAAAATTATTTTTTATAAAAATATTATATTATGTTTATTCAATACCCAAATAAATTAATAATCAGCTATTAAAATGAATACATGAGTATTAATACACTTCCCAAACCTTAACCCCTAAATCCCTCACAGCCAGTGGCTTAAAGGTTGTGTTTCGTGTATTATTTAAATCATTTTAAAATGATTAAAAAATATTACATCTTATTTATTTTAATTTTAAATAAACACCTGAATATTAATACTATTCCTCACTCAACACTCCAAAATCCTTCACACCCCTAACCTAAAAGGCTATGTAAATATCATTTTTTGAATAGCATAAATGTAATTTTTTTTTAAATCCCTAATTATATACTCATTTTAAAGTAAATTGGTACCTGTGTTGTAATAGCATATGTTGTAGTGGCATGCATTGTGATGGTACCTGTGTTGTAATTAAGTAATTGTAATGTCATTAAGTTGTAATGCCTGCCTTATAATGATAGTTTCCCACCACCAATGCAGCACCACTTCAGCATCAGCACAGCACCACCTCAGTATCAGTGCAGCATCACCTCAGCACAGCATCACCTCAGCATGACTCTGATCACCACTACAGCATCACTCGGAGCAACCACAGTGTCACTCAGCACAACCACAGCATCTGCACAGCACCACTTGAGCACCACCACAGCACCACCTCAGCTTCAGCACAGCACCATCTCAGCAACAACGCAGTGCCACCTCCTCATCAGAGCTCCACTACCAGTGCAGCACAACCTCAGCACCAGCACAGCATAACTCAGCAGAAACCCAGCACCAATACAGCATCACTTCAGCATCAGCATAGCACCACCTCAGCATCAGCTCAGCAACACCTCAGCACAGCACCAATTCAGCATCATACAGCAACTATGCACCAGCATAGCACCACCACCTCAATATGACTCAGCAAGTCAATAGCATCACTCAGCACCCTCAAAGCATCATTCAACACCATCTCAGCACCAGCCCACCATTTCCTCAGCACCACTCAACACCACAACAGCACCACCTCAGCATCAGCGCAGCTCCACCACAGCATTAGTGCAGCACCACCTGAGCACCAGCACAGCACCACATCAGCCCAGGACAGCACCACCTCAGCAGCAACTCAGCACTACCTGAGAACCAGCACATCAACTCCTGAGCACCACTAAATCATAACTCAGCACCACTGCAGCATCAATCAGCACTAACTCAGAATCACTCAGCACCATCTCTGCACAACCACACTACCACTTCAGCACCACCTCAGTATCAGTCAGCACCACCTAAGCACCGGTACAGCACTACTTCACCATCAGCACAGCATCAGCGCAGCATCAGTACAGCATTAGCACAGCACCACCTCAGCATCAGTGCAGCACCATCTAATCATCATCACAGCACCACATCAGCACAGCACTAATGCAGCATCAGCACAGCACTACCTCAGCATCAACAGAGCATCACCTCAGCACAGCATCAGCACAGCATCACCTCAGCACAGCATCACCTCAGCACAGCATCACTACAGCATCACCTCAGCACAGCATCACTCAGAACAATGCCTGTACAGCACCACTTGAGCACCACCACAGTACCACCTTAGGTTAAGCACAGCACCCCTCAGCATCAACACAGAACCACCTCCTCATCAGTGCCCCACTACCAGTGCAACCCCACCAAAGCATCAGTGCAGCACCACCTCAGCACCAGCGGTGCACCAGAACATCACCACCTCAACAGCACTCAGTACTACCCGAGCAACAGCACAGCACCACCTGAGCACCACCAAAGCATCACTCAGCATCACCGCAGCACCACTGCAGCATCAATTAGCACTACCGCAGTATCACTCAACACCACCTGCGCAACATATCTGCACAAGCACACTACCACCTCAGCACCACATCAGTATCATTCAGCACCACCTAAGCACCAGTACAGCAGCACATCATCACCAACACAGCATCAGCGCAGCACAGCATTAGCACAGCACCACCTCAGCATCAGTGAAGCACCATCTCAACATCAGCACAGCACAACCTCAGCACAGTACCACCTTAGCATCAGCACAACACCACCTGAGCAAAACCACAGTGCCAACTCAGCAACAGCACAGCACCACCTTCACACCAGCACAGCATCACCACAGCATGACTCTGATCATTACCACAGTATCACTCAGAACGACCACAGCACTGCACAGCACCACTTGAGCACCATCACAGCACTACCTCAGGTTCGGCACAGCACTATCTCAGCATCAACACAGCACCACCTCCTCATCAGTGCCCCACTACCAGTGCAGCACAACCTCAGCACCAGTGCAGCAGCATCTCAGCAGCAACTCAGCACCACTTCAGCATCAGTGAAGCACCACCTCAGCATCAGCACAGCACCAACTGAGCATCACCCAGCTCCACCAGAGCACCAGCTCTGAGGCACCTGAAAACCGGGTAGCACCACAACCTCAACTTGATTCAGCACTAAAACAGCATCACTCAGCACCAGCACAGCATCACTAAGCACCCTCACAGCATCATTCAACACCTCCTCAGCACCACCTAAACATCAACACAGCAGCACCTCTGCGTCAGTACACAACCACCAGCGCATCATCAACTCAGCACCAGTGCAGCCCCACCACAGCATTAGTGCAGCACCACCTCAGCACCAGCACAGCACCACTAAGTAACTCAGCACTACCAGAGAAACAGCACAGCACCACCTGAGCATGACCAAAGCATCACACAGCACCACTGCAGCACCACCACAGCATCAATCAGCACTACCTCAGTATCACGTAGCACCACCTGAGCAACATCTCTACACAAGCACACTACCACCTCAACCCCACCTCAGTATCAATCAGCACCACCTTAGCGCCAGTGCAGCAGCACATGAATGCCAACACCGCATCAGCGCAGCACCAGCACAGCATTAGAACAGCACCACCTCAGCATTAGTGCAGCACCATCGCAGCATCAACACAGCACCACCTCAGCATCAGCACAGCACCACCTCAGCATCAGCACATCAACTGAGCCACCTCAGCACCAGCACAGCACCACCTTGACACGAGCACATCACCACGTCAGCATCAGCGAAGTGCCACATCAACATCAGCACAGAACCACCTACATACATATCAGTGCTTCAACACCAGTGCTGCCCCACCTTAGTACCAGAACAGCCCCACCTCAGCACCAATGCAGCACCACTTCAGCATTAGTGCAGCACCACCTTAGCATCAGCACAAAAGCACCAGCTCATCATGATTCAGCACCACCACAGCATCACTCAGCAGGATGTCAGCAGAACTAGAGCATCAGCACAGCACCACCTCAGCATCAGCACAGCACCATTTCAGCACAGCACCACCTCATCATCAGTGTACCATCCCCAATGCAGCACCTACTCAGCATCAGAGCAGCACGTCTTCAGCAACAATTCAGCACCAATGCAAGCACCACTTCTGCATCAGCGTAGCACCACCTCAGCATCAGCGCAGCATCATGTCAGCAGCAATTTAGCACCAATGCAAGCACCACTTCAGTATCAGCGTAGCACCACCTCAGCATCAGCACAGCATCATGTCAGCACAGCACCAACTCAGCACCACCTGAGCACCAGCACAGCACTACCCCCTCAGTATGGCTAAGCACCTTCACAGCATCACGCAGCACCACTACAGTATCACTCAGTACCAGTGCATCTCCTCAGCATCAGTGCACCAGTGCATAATCAACTCAGCCTCAGTGCAGCCCCACCACAGCATCAATTCAGCACCACTGCAGTACCACAGCAGTAACTCTGCACCAATGCAGCACGTCAACATTAGCACTGCACCACCTCAGCACCAGTGCAGCCTCACCTCAGCACCAATTCAGCATGACTCAGCATTAGCTGATAGTCCACAAAAGCATCACTCAGGAGCACCTCTCTATCACACAGCACCACCTGAGCACCTCCTCTGCCCAAGCACACCCCACCTGAGTTTTACTCCGCACTAGCACAGCATCAGTGAAGCACCATCACAGCATCAGCACAGCACCACCGTGACACCAGCACATCACCACGTCAGCATCAGCACAGTGCCACATCAACATCAGCAAAGCACCATCTGAGGATCAAAACATAACCACCTTCACATCAGCATCACTCAGGAGCACCTCTCTATCACACAGCACCACCTGAGCACCTCCTCTGCCCAAGCACACCCACCTGAGTTTTACTCCGCACTAGCACAGCATCAGTGAAGCACCATCACAGCATCAGCACAGCACCACCGTGACACCAGCACATCACCACGTCAGCATCAGCACAGTGCCACATCAACATCAGCAAAGCACCATCTGAGGATCAAAACATAACCACCTCCACATCAGTGCATCACCACCAGTGCAGCCCCACCTTAGTACCAGAACAGCCCCACCTCAGCACCAACGCTGCACCACTTCAGCATCAGTGCAGCACCACCTTAGCATCAGCACAACAGCACCAGCTCATCATGATTTAGCACCACCACAGCATCACTCAGCACGACCACAGCATCACTCAGCAGAACTAGAGCATCAGCACAGCACCACCTCAGCATCAGCAAAGCACCATTTCAGCATCAGCACAGCACCACCACCTCATCAGTGTACCTCCACCGGTGCAGCACCACCTCAGCACCAACACTGCACCACTTGAGCATCAGTGCAGCATCATCTCAACATCAGCACAGCACCAACTCAGCTTGAGCACAGCACCACCTTTGCATCAGTGCACCATCACAAGCCCACATCAGCACCAGTGTAGCCCCACCTCAGCACTAGCACAACCCCACCTCAGCAGCAATTCAGCATCACCTTAGCAAGATATCACTACCTCAGCATCAGTACAGCACCACCTCAGCACAGTACCAACTCAGCATCACTCAGCACCAGTGCAGCACCATCACCTCAGAATAACTCAGTATCACTCAGCATGATTCAGCACTGCCACAGTATCACTCAGCACTACTGCAGCATCAGCACAGCACCACCTATGCACCGCCTCAGCATCAGCACAGCCCCATATTAGCATCAGCACAGCACCACCTCCTCATCAGGGCACCACCCCCAGTGCAGCACCAATTCAGCATCAGCACAGCACAACCTCGGTACCAGCACAGCACCAGTGCAACCTCACCTCAGCAGCAACTCAGCACCAAGGCAGCATCACTTCAGCATCTGGGCAGCACCACCCCAGCATCAGCGCAGCATTATGTAAGCACAACACCAACTCAGCGTCAATCAGCACCACCTGAGCACCAGCTCCACACAGCCCTGAGAACCAGTGCAGCACCACCACCTCAGCATGACTCCTCACCACCACAGCAACAATCATCGTCACCACATCACTCAGCACCAGTGCAGCATCTCCTTAGCATCAATGCATCACCACCAGCCCGTCATTAACCCAGCACCACTGCAGCCCCACCACAGCCTCAATACAGCACCACCACACCACCAGTGCAGCAGCACCTCAGCAGCAACTCTGCACTAATGCAGCACTTCAGCAATAGCACAGCACCACCTGAGCACCAGTGCAGCATCACCTCAGCAACAACTAAGCATGACTCAGCACCACCTGAGCATCACTAAAGCATCACTCAGCACCACCGCTGCATCACTCAACATCACCTCAGTATCACTCAGCATCACCTGAGCACCGCCTCCGCCCAAGCACACCACCACCTCAGCACCACCTCGGTTTCACTCAGCACCAGCATAGCATCTGTGCAGCACCACCTCAGCAACAGTGCTGCACCACCTGGGCCACCACCACTTCATCAGTGCACCACCACCAGTGCAGTACCACACCAGCGCACCACCTCCGTATCACTCAGCATCACTTGAACACCACCACAGTACCACCTTCTCATCAGTGCACCACCACCAGTACAGCACCAACTCAGCATCAGAGCAGGACTACCTCAGAACCAGAGCAGCACCACCTCAGAACCAGCACAGCACCACCTCAGAACCAGCACAGCACCACCTCAGCACCAGCTCAGTACCACCTCAACATAAGCACTGCACCATCTCAACATCAGCACCAATGCAGCACTACTTCAGCATCAGCGTAGCACCACCACAACATCAGCACATCACCTCAGCACAGCACCACCTCAGCATCACTCAGCACCACTGAGCACAAGTGCAGCACCACACCCTCAGCATCACTCAGCACCACAGCATAACTCAACACCACCACAGCATCACTCAACACCACCTCAGCATCACTCAACACCGCCTCAGCACCCCTCAGTATCACTTAGCATCACCAGAGCATCACCTCCGCACCAGTACACTACCACCTCAGCATCACTCAGCACCACCTCAGTTTGTCCTCGGAATATGGCATCTATTGATTGTCCCCAAATTCAGGTACTATTAACCAACCTCAACCTTCCGTGTTTTTTATGACCCCCCCCAACAAACAAGCCTTAGAACAGGCAGGAAAATGTTGCCAGCATTGCATTGCAAGGACAATATATCCTAGAAGACATTTGTAATGTTCATTATTTTTCAATAGGGTTGTTCAGTGGTACATAATGTCTTTTAGGTTATATATAAGGTAACAAAAATGCTTCTAAACTTATTACCTCTTTTCAACATGCTACACAGCAGCCACAATGCTCTACAACACAGCTTAAAGACATTGGCAAAGCCAATAGCTCTGGCTAAACACTTATAAGGTCCCAACGGAGACTCTTATTGTCTATGCCAATGCTTGGTGAAATTTGGTATAAATCTGTTCTGTAGTTTTGGAGAAAAAAGATTTATGTATTTCTAGAGATGTAAAGCCATCCCAGATCCACCGGAGAGGAATCACAGGTCCACGTGCCAACAGCAATGGTGTGATTGGCTGGCCGCAACCTGAGAGAAAATTTCCACCCCCATTTTCTCGATCAGGACATGGTTCATGAGGGGGAAATAAAGTGTAATTATGATATAAGGGGTCAGGCTAGAGGCATTCTGACCCTATGGGACTGATGGAGGGGTCTGTGAGGAGCCCCTCATGGGTAACAAACTGTCCAAAAAAAATTTAGGAGGGGCGCACAATGATCTGTAAATATACTGCAGCACTCAGCGCAGCCCCCATGTAAATCCGCAATGGATCCCCGGATCCAGATCCAATTAGAAAAAAATATACACACACTCACTGACCAACTTACACACTCTTAGATACCCATATAACCACTCACACACCCATACAGTCACATACACCCTCTCATACATCCATACAGTCACTGACACATCCACTCACAGACCCATAAAATCACACACACACAGTCACAGACACACACAGGCACTCACATAGACACCTACAAACTCATACAGCCACTTACACACCCACTCACAGACCCATAAAGCCATATACACAGCCATTTCCACACCCATATAGCAAAACCACTGACACAGCTACCCACACACCACTCACAGACCCACACAGCCACTTACATACCCAGTCATACACACACCCAACACAAATTCACATACCCACTTACATATCCATACAATCAAACACACCCATTATCCTACTCACACACCCATACAGTCACTCATACACTTTCTCATACACCCATACAGTCATTGATAGAATCACTCACAACCCCAGAAAACCACACACAGACACACACACACACACACACGATCAGGGGATATAGGTACATTGTGGCCCCCTCACAGACCTGACCTCCAACAAGATGCCCAAGAAGGTTAACCACACAGTGAACTGCCAAAAGGCTTTGTTTTGACACCCGGAAGGAAGCAGTAGAAAGCAGTAGGCTCAGCGCCTATTCTGAAAGCTCCAGATTATACCAGGCAGTTCATAGTTCAGACAAAATGCCTCTATACATTGGTAAGAAGTGGTCCTATCCTAGGCCAATGATGATGGCCATGACCAACCTGTTGCTTTCAATAGAAGGCTACTCCTCAGAGAACAGGATTGGAGTGCCATTGAGAGGGAAGCCTTTGCTGTGGTTTGTTCCCTGAAGAAGATAAGACCTTACTTGTTTGGTTCCTATTTCCTATTTCAAACTGACACAGGCCTGTTAGATGGCTCATGCAAATGAAAGGTCAAAACCCCAAACTGTTAAGGTGGTCCATATCTCTACAGGGAATGGACTGTACAGTGGAACACAGACCTAGGAATGACCATGCTAATGCAGATGACCTTTCCAGTTTCTTCCACTTAGAAGATGAAGAGTCTCTAGGGAAAGGTTAGTTTCATCCTCTTTCATTTGAGGGGGGTCACGTAGGAAAGAGCCTCTTTTGAAATGGTTAGCCCCCTACTTTTTGCCTGGAACATGATGTGATTTTGACTGAAAGTGCTCTGGGCCCCTGCTAACCAGATTCCCAGTGCCAGTGCTCTTTCCCAAAACTGTACCACATTTGGCACAACTTCAGCAAACCCTATAAGTCCCTAGTAAATGGTACTCCTGGTAGCTAGGGCATTGGGACTGAAGAGGGTCCACTAAGACTGCAGCACAAATTGTGCCACCCTAGTGACCTCGCAGCAAGACCATGCAAACTGCCATTGTAGTCTGCGTGTCTTGGTACAGAGAAAACTGTAGAGTCGACATGGCAAACATCTTGAGCCAATGTGAGGAGAAACTCCCTAAACTGCTGAGGACCTACCACTCTCCTAGTGACACCAGGTTTGGGATCTCTGTCTTTAGTGTAAAGGAATCCCTCCTCCAATAGGTCCTGCGGGAGCCACTGACATTTCCCTTTTCCTGACCAGTAGCTTGCTACCTAACGCTTTCGAATGTGAGACAGGTCCACTGCCCCTGGCACAGATCATCCTTAGACGAATAGGACACCTTACAACGCAAACTTTTACAATGTGGTTTTTACATCGCAACATCCATTACAACGCATGATTTTACAACGCATTTTGATAAACTACACTTACAATGCATTCCATTACAATGCATACCATTACAACGCATACAATTACAACGCATAATACTTTTTGGGCAAAAGTAGAGTAAGTGTTGGATAGTGTAGGGGTAAAAATTACTATTCCCGCTCCAGTGAGTGCAACAGTAGGGTAAGTGTTGGATAGTGTAGGGGCAAAAATTACTATTTCCTATTATTTACCTTATAATGCGTTGTAATGGCATGCGTTGTAGTGGCATGCATTGTAATTGCATGCGTTGTAATGGCATGCGTTGTAGTGACATGCATTGTAATGGCATGCGATGTAAAGGATGTTGCATTGTAATGCTTGCATTGTAAAGGTAGTGCGTTGTAATGACTGCATTGTAATGGTTGTTTTCCGTGTAAAGCCCAAACTCCTGGTGTTCAGTTCCCTCTGGGGCTTCCAAGTCTTCTCCCTGGGGAGAGGTGACTTGATCTGGTGTTTGTATAGAAGTTGCTTCCCATGCCTCTTTCCCTTTCTCTTGGAAGATTGGTCCATAATTTCAGGCGCCAATATTTATTTTTCATCCTGGGTTCTACACTATGCTTTTGTTTTTTAGACACACCCACTCAGGTATACCCGGCATGGCTACATGGGGTTTTCTTTCTACCTCGCCCATGCTGAGGACTGAATTGCAGAAGATACCACCACCCTTTTATGGTCAGTAACCCCCCCATTCTAAGGACCACAACACCATTGGATGTACCGTAGCCTGACTGTCAGCATTAAGGACTGTGCAAGTCTCTCCAAGTACTTGTCTGAGGACAACAGTTGCTCAGTCACCATGTTGACACTGTAAGTAAGTAAGTAAATGTATTGTTTCTGATAAATTAAAACCATTACAAAAGCACATTAGGAAACACATTTCATCAATTAAAAATATTTTAAGAGGAAAAAAATGATAAAATCTCAATTTGTTGAAAAATGCAGTAATTGTAAAATAAAAGTTTGAGAAATGTCCTAATTCCTTATTTTCCTAGACCGCCAATATCTCTGTTGGCTTGTTTGAGCACCACTGATTTCAGAAATTTTACAAACTTCCCATTTAATAGCGGAAGTCTTGGGTCAAAGCATGCAAGGACTGCCTGTCTCCGTGTATGTATACTGTATTCGTTAAAAGGGGTTTTTAAGAGGGCTACTCTTTCCTCTTTTAGCTTTGTGCAGGAGCATAACAAATGTTCAATATCTTCTTTCCCTGCACCACATAACCTACATGTTGTCCCGCAGTTCCTTCTCAGCCATGGTTGTAGGTGGAGTATGGCTGGTAGGATTCCTAGCCTATATTTTAGGAAGGCTTCTTTTGATTTCCTACAATACCCCAGTCCAAAGTAAGCCTGTAGGCTGGGTGATTTATAGGTGCTCAGAATCATCCAGGCGTGGCACCTATGGGCAAAGGTGGCTTTGTCCTCTAAAAAAGAAAGTCTCTTTATGCACTTGTTTACTGCATGCTTAAATTGTACGTTCGGTAGTAAGATTTCCCATAGTTCTTGCCAATGACTCCTCTAAGTATTTTTTTGCCAGTACGATGGAACTACTACGCAAATCTTGCCAAAGCTAGTGGTTCAGTGTGTTCTCGGGTGAATTCTTTATTTTGTACCAACACTTAATATACGATCCTCGCCTTGCGAGCAGTTGTTTTGTTAGTCCAAATTGGAACCGGATCTGGGCTTGTGAGGTATAGGATGGTAAATTTAGGAGGACTCTGTACGCTTTTGAAATGATAGTGTTCAGAAGTTTTGCATCTGTACCTCTTAGTGCTTCACTGCCGTAGGTGACAGATGACTGAATTTTGATTTGGACAACACGAAGTAATGGCAGGAAGGTAGGACCGGTGTTAGACCTGGCACCTTGGCGTGAGTTTCCCTTCCACTTTTTGCTGTTGTGCCTCAGATGTTTTTGCTGGTGTCCGCTACTCAGGGCACTGCGCCACGGCCAACCCGTGCCGCAGTGCAAGTGCTCCCTACTGTAAAGTGTACATGTGATTGATATACCTGATTGGTTCATTGGATTTACTGTCAGTCCCCAGTAAAGTGCACCAGGAGTGCCAGGGCTTGTGAATGCCAATACTGCTAGTGGGCCTGCAGCGCTGATTGCGCCACCCACAGAAGCAGCCTTAAAATGTGTCTAGGGTCTGCCATTGCAGAACCTGCGTGCAGTCTGGTACTGTCATGCTGGCTGGGCAAGTGCACACACTTACCAGCCCCTAAACCTTCCCTTAACTTCATATTAGTCACCCCTATGGTAGGCCTGAGGGCAGGGTGCATTGTAAGTATAAGGTAGAACATGCCCTGATGTGTGTGGCATGTTCTAATAGTGAATTACTGCCAAATTCGTTTTTCACTATTGTAAGGCTACCAGTTCCCTTCTAGGCCAGATGGGCTGCTGGAATTATTACACTCTATAATCCCAGCAGGCTCAGGGAACATGGTAGAAATTAATGTTTAGTATGCCTGAACTCAGAATAATAAAATACTTCTTTTAGTAAAGTTTATTTTAATATCCTGTGTTTGCAAATGCTACTTTTAGAAAGTTAGCATTTGCTTGCCTAACCATTTCAGCCCGCCTCTGCTTGGATGTGGATCTGACTGTCTGGTGTGTGTGAGTGACAGGGCTGGGAGTTGACAGGTAGTGAATAGCCAGATGACACCTTAGTGGGTGGTGGGAGTTTCCCCTGAATGAGGCATCAGGCTGTGCTCTGCCACCACAATGCTGGCTCCGCCCTCCTGGGGAGCGACTGATGACTCAGCCTGCACCTGGCCCAGGAAAGACCGAAGTTTGTCAACAGAGTGCTCAGGCTGCCCCTGTCTTCACAATGCCGGCTCCGCCCCCCTGGGGAGCGGCTGATGTGCCTGCCCTCACACTGAATGCAGAAGCAGAAGTACCCACCACAAGTGCTCAGGAGCTGAGAGCAGTTATGCAGAGGCCCCCCTGGCCAGTGAGAACAAAAGAAACTGTGTATAAAAGTAGGAGCCCTGCTCCTTGTAAATTAGAATCCTGTTTCACCACGAAGGACCTCTGCCCGACTAGAAGGAGAAGAGACGCTGGGAGAACTGGCCTGTTGCTTGCCTTGCTGAGAAAGGAGAGGAAAAGACTTGATAAGAAAAGACTTTGCTGCTTTGTGCTTGAACATTCTCCAAGGGCTTGACTGAGCTTGCCCCCTGACCTGAGCCACAGGACCATCTGGCTCAACCTGCCTCTGCTCGTCTGCCGGTAATTAACCGGGATATCTACTACTGCCGGAGCTGTGACCTTGGTGCCCCCAGCCCCTCCCTGAGGCCGTGACCGACTGTGTCTCCTCGTCCCCGCCGAGGAAGAGCTCCGCTCCGTTGAGCTGCTCTCCCCCCGCTGAGGAGATCGCTGTGTTGACCGCCTGGAAGGCTCGCTGCTGTGGTGCCCCCAGCCCCTCCCTGAGGCCGTGACCGACTGTGTCCCCTCGTCCCCGCCGAGGAAGAGCTCCGCTCCGTTGAGCCGCTCTTCCCCCGCTGAGGGGATCGCTGTGTCGACCGCCTAAGAGGGCCCGCTGCGGTGCCTCACCCTCCCGCCAGAAATCCCCACCGGACGCAAACAGACCCAGGGGACAGACCTCCGAACTGGACGGACGCCTCGGGTGCCAGCCTCGCTCTGCCTGAGCCGCTGGGCACCTCGCCTTTGTCCCCGGAGGAAAGCCGCCACCGAGACCGTCAACGGGCTCGGGGCCCGCAACGTTTGTTTTTGCCCTCTTTGTTGTGCCAGCCGCCCTGCCTACGAGTGCCCCCGGCCTCCAAATCAGCTGTGGTGCGAGCCGCCTTCCGCAGCTGACTCGCACCGCTCTCTGTCCCTGCTCGCGGCGCCGCTCCGCTCTGTGCGAGCGCCTCAGCCCCTCCCGCTGGAATCCGATCCAGGCGGGCAGGAGAAGTCACAGGCTGCATCCAGCGCCCCGGCCGCAGTGACAGAAGCGGCCCCAGGTCCTTTGGCCCTTGCCTCCCGTGGGCCGCCCCGAGGCCAACACTCACCCCTGCCTGAGCCCCCCAGACCCGTGGGGGCCGCCCGCATCGACAGCCCTGGCAGGGCCGAACGCGTCCCACGCGGGAAGCGTGAGCTTTGGGCGGTCGGGCCCCGATCTCGGCCCGGAACAGGCCAAGAGTATCCCGGAGCCCCTGGGCAGGCTGCAACAAGTTGGACAGGAGCAGTGTGACCCCCAATATTCCCCAGGACTCAAGAGAACCCTCCTGGAAGGTACACTGCAGGGAAACATCCGTTTTAAAGACTGAAAGTACATTTTGAATTACAACAACGAAAGCTTGCCTATTTACAACCTGTGGGCACCCCAAAAACGTTATTTGATCTTGTGATAAGTCTGACCTAAGAGATATATATATTTTACATAAAGAAGCGTATTTTTATATACTCACAGCCTGGTGTCCATTTGTGGGGGGATTGGTATATTTTACTGTGTGTGTGTCTACAAATGCTTAACTGACTAACGCCTGGAGAATCGCCTTGGCTGCTCACGCCACGCACCTAGAGGGTGAGCAAGGGTAATTCTAAGGGGTCATCCTTCGCCCTGACTTAGAGGAGAGGGTCCCTGCTTGTCACAAGTGCATACTTGCGCCAACCAGAGACCCCCAATTCTAACATTGGACGCAGCGGTGAGGATTTGCGAATTTGCATTTGTAGTTTACATACAGTGAATTACTGATCACCACATAGGGAGAGCAGATCTATAACGCAGCCACAGGTTTCCAGTTCCTTTTTGCTAATTTTGTTGAGACATCTGCCATTACTGAAGCCATGCCTGGCTCACTTCCTGCCGGAAGAGCGCTCTCTACCTTCTCTGGAGCAGATGACATAGATTGGAGAGAGGGAGCCTTGAGGAGCTTAACCAATGACCAGCTGAAAGATCTCTGCACAAAATGCAGAATTGCCAAAGGTGGATTGAGCAACAAGACCCAACTCGTGACGGCGCTGAGAGCCTGGAGGGAGTCAAGAGATCCACAGACCCCGGTGGATATCGTTCCACCAGATGGCGCTGTAGAGCCCCCCAGAGGCCTGTCACCAGAGGAGCTGGCAGACAGAGCCGCAGACAGGGCACATGCAATGGAGATGGCAAGATTAACTGGGCAAATGGAAATGGAAAAACAAAAACTGGAAATGGACAAGCAAAGATTGGCCATGGAGGCACAGCAACGCCAGCTGGACCATGACCTGAGAATGAAGGAGTTGGATCAAAGAGGTTTGGGAACAGCTCCTTCTGGTGGCAGCACAACGCCGGTGCAGGTAGAGTCCAAGGTGTACATCCCCAAAGATATAGTTAAAGAATTCTTTAGGGGGGATGACATAGGACAGTGGTTTAGGGCATATGAGGTAGCCATGTCCTCCCACCGGGTCCCTGAGAAAGATTGGGGAGCGGGGTTGTGGGGAAGGTTCCTTAGCGAAGGGCGGGACACCCTGCTAGATTTGCCCACTGCAGAACAGATTTCCTATCCCCACATGAAAGAGGCCTTAATGACCAGGTATGGGCTTACCCCTGAATTATATAGACAGAGGTTCAGGGGGTGTGCAAAGCGTCCTGGGACTACGTATGTGGAGTATGTGAATTTTTTTTGCAGAGCCCTGGATGGTTGGCTGAAGGGTAACAAGGTGAATGATTTTCAAAGTCTCTTTGATTTAATTGCATGGGAGCACTTGTCTGATAACTGTTTTCCTGAGTTACGCCAGCACCTGATTGATAGCAAGCTGTCCAACCCGAGGAAGCTTGCTGAGGAGGCGGACCGCTGGCTCAGCACCAGGGTCCACAAGGGTCCAGTGGGAGACTCCGCCAAGGGTGGGCAGGGTCCCCAGCAGAAGAGTGGGGGGGACAGGGGTAAACAGAAAGGGTTCCCTAAAGGCCCCCAAAGTAATCCCCAAGGGAACCAGCAGAAGGGTTCTCAGCCTCCCCCACCCCCAAAGCAGAATGGGGCCCCGACAGGTAGACCTGTTCCAAAGGGGCCCTTCAATTGTTACAAATGTGGTGACCCGGGGCACATAGCCAGTGACCCCAAGTGTCGCCTGTTTGGAAAACCAGCACCCACTGGTGCTCCGCCCCGACAAGTGACCAGTGTTCACTTAGGAGAAGAAGTGATGGTCCCGGGGGGTGGAGATCCTGTTCAGATGACCCTAGTCTCACTAGGAGACAGTGAGATGGTCCCTACAAACTACCTGCCCTCTAACACTAAAAAATATGGGCAGGTGGTTACCATCAATGGTAAGAAAGCTGAGGCTCTTAGAGATACAGGAGCCAGTGTGACTGCAGTGAGGCAGCACCTGGTGTCTCAAGAGCAAGTTGTACCCCATGCCTACTGTAGGGTTGTCAACGCTGACAATTCAGAGAGTCAGTGTCCGATGGCTCAAGTTCCCTTCGAGTGGGGGGGGTCTCTGGTACTCTGCAGGTCTGTGTGAGGAAAACCATGCCTGTTGACTGTTTGCTAGGGAATGACTTGGAGGACTCCCCTTGGGAAAAGGTGGAGAAAACGACTCACCTGAAGATGGTGGGTCTACCTGACTGGGCGTGCGTGACCACCCGGTCAATGGCAGCCAGTAGGGGTGATCAAGAAGTCCTGGGACCTGAAGGAGAGGCCCAGGAACCGGCCTTAGGGAGAAGGCGCAGGGGGCGCGGGAAACCGGCCCCTGCTGTTCCCACGGTCCAGGAGGAAGCAGACCTTGAGGGGGATGCCCTGGAGCCTACAGGGGAACAGATTGCTGAACTGGGGGACCTGCCTGAGCTGACCCATTGGCAGCAAGAAGGAGGCCCCTCCAGGGAGGAATTCTGCAGGGAGCAGAAAGAATGCCCTTCTCTCGTGGGTATGCGGCAGCAGGCTGCAGACCAGGCCAATGGTGTTCAGGCCAAAACACATTATGTGTACTGGGAGAATGACCTCCTGTATTCAGAGCCTAAGACTGCTGAACCTGGGTCAGCCCGTGTGCTGGTGGTACCCCAGAAGTTCAGAGCCTTCCTACTGGGACTGGCTCATGATGTGCCGTTAGCAGGACATTTGGGGATGGACAAGACCTATGACAGGCTTGTCACCCACTTTTACTGGCCCCAAATGCACAAGAGCTCAGATGCTCATTGTAGGACCTGTCCAACTTGCCAGGCAAGTGGAAAGAGTGGAGGGAAGAACAAGGCTCCACTCCAACCATTCCCTGTGGTCAGTACTCCATTCCAGCGAGTGGGTATTGACATTGTTGGGCCTCTGGACCCCAAGACAGCCATGGGCAACAGGTTCATCCTGGTCTTGGTGGATCATGCCACCCGGTACCCTGAAGCCATTCCTCTGAGGACAGTGACGGCCCCCGTGGTGGGGCGTGCACTAATGGGAATTTTCTCCAGAGTGGGGTTCCCTCTAGAGGTGGTGAGCGACAGAGGGACCAACTTCATATCCAAGTATATGAAGTCCCTTTGGCAAGAGTGTGGTGTGACCTACAAGTTCACCACACCTTACCATCCCCAAGGAAATGGGTTGGTTGAAAGATTCAACCGAACCCTAAAGGGCATGATCATGGGCCTGGAAGGTCCAATGAGGCGTAAGTGGGACGTCCTCTTACCATGCCTGCTCTTTGCATACCGCGAGGTGCCACAGAAGTCTCTAGGGTTCAGCCCCTTTGAGCTGCTGTATGGTCACCCCGTGAGAGGACCACTGAGTTTGGTAAAGGAAGGCTGGGAGCAATCTCCCAGGAAACCTCCCCAGAATGTATATAGCTACATGCTGGCCTTCAGAAACCAAACCAGGCGCTTCAGACAACTTGCTGAGGCAAATCTGGAAGCTAGCCAGGAGGAGATGAAGCGGTGGTACGACCAGAATGCCACTCTGGTAGAGCTTCAGCCTGGACAAGAGGTGTATGTCTTGGCCCCAGTGGAACCCTGTGCACTTCAGGATAAGTGGACAGGCCCATTTGAGGTTGTGGAGCGCAAGAGCTCAGTGACATACTTGGTGGACATGAAGACGCCCAGGAATCCTTTAAGGGTCTTACATGTCAACCGCCTCAAGCCCCACTTGAAAAGGTCCGAAGTGGGCATGCTGTTGGCCACTGATGATGGAATGGAAGAGGAGTCTGAGCCTCTTCCTGACCTCTTAGTGGCCTGTGAGAAAGATGGGTCAGTGGATGGAGTTAACCTCTCACCCACCCTGACCCCTGAGCAACAGGAAGACTGCCGCCAGTTGCTGGGGCAGTTTCCAGACCTGTTCTCCCTGGTTCCTAGTGTCACAGATTGGTGCGTCCATGATGTGGACACAGGAGACAGCTTACCTGTGAAGCATAAGGCTTACAGGGTAACTGACAGGGTCCGGGCCTGCATCAAGGAGGAGGTCTCCAAGATGCTTGCTCTTAGGGTGGTTGAGTCTTCCAGCAGTCCTTGGTCCAGCCCCGTGGTCTTGGTCCCAAAGGCTGCTGCGCCGGGAGCCACACCTGAACTCCGGTTCTGTGTGGACTACAGAGGACTCAATTCAGTCACCAAGACTGACGCGCACCCTATCCCCAGAGCTGATGAGCTCATTGATCGGCTAGGGGCTGCCCGGTTCCTCAGCACGTTTGATTTAACGTCTGGGTACTGGCAGATCGCCTTGACCGATGGGGCAAAGGAGAGGTCCGCATTCTCCACACCAGATGGGCATTTCCAGTTCCGGGTTATGCCATTTGGGATGAAGAATGCCCCTGCCACCTTTCAGAGGTTGGTCAACCAGGTGTTGGTTGGGCTGGATGAGTTCAGTGCCGCCTACCTGGATGACATCGCAGTGTTCAGTGGCACCTGGCCAGAACACCTGCGGCACCTCTGGGAAGTGTTGATGGCGCTGCGCAAGGCAGGCCTCACAATCAAGGCGAGCAAGTGCCAGATTGGGCAGGGTTCCGTGGTGTACTTGGGACACCAAGTGGGGAGTGGCAAGGTGGCACCCTTGCAACCCAAAATTGAGACCATCCTGGCTTGGGAACCCCCCAAGACCCAGACTGCAGTGAGAGCCTTCCTGGGGCTCACTGGGTATTACAGGAGGTTTGTCAAGGGCTATGGCACTATTGTGACCCCCTTGACAGAGCTGACTTCTAAGAAGCAGCCCAGGAATGTGATTTGGACTGACACCTGTCAGAAGGCTTTTGACACCCTGAAGACTGCCATGTGCACGGCGCCCGTGCTCCTGGCTCCTGATTTCTCCAAGGAATTCATAGTGCAAACAGACGCTTCAGAGCATGGTGTAGGGGCTGTTCTCTCACAGATGACTGAGGAGGGCTGGGACCACCCTGTAGCCTTCATCAGTAGGAGGTTACTGCCACGGGAAAGTAGGTGGAGTGCAATAGAGCGTGAAGCATTTGCTGTGGTCTGGGCACTGAAGAAGCTAAGACCCTACTTGTTTGGGTCTCACTTCCGGGTTCAGACAGACCACAGGCCCCTCAGATGGTTGATGCAAATGAGGGGTGAGAACCCAAAACTGTTGAGGTGGTCCATCTCCCTACAGGGTATGGACTTTACGGTGGAACACCGCCCTGGCACAGATCACGCCAACGCTGACGGTCTGTCCAGGTTTTTCCGCCTTAGTGATGTGGAACTCCCTGGGGAAGGGTAGTTCCCCCCACATTTCAGCTGGAGGGGACACGTGTTAGACCTGGCACCTTGGCGTGAGTTTCCCTTCCACTTTTTGCTGTTGTGCCTCAGATGTTTTTGCTGGTGTCCGCTACTCAGGGCACTGCGCCACGGCCAACCCGTGCCGCAGTGCAAGTGCTCCCTACTGTAAAGTGTACATGTGATTGATATACCTGATTGGTTCATTGGATTTACTGTCAGTCCCCAGTAAAGTGCACCAGGAGTGCCAGGGCTTGTGAATGCCAATACTGCTAGTGGGCCTGCAGCGCTGATTGCGCCACCCACAGAAGCAGCCTTAAAATGTGTCTAGGGTCTGCCATTGCAGAACCTGCGTGCAGTCTGGTACTGTCATGCTGGCTGGGCAAGTGCACACACTTACCAGCCCCTAAACCTTCCCTTAACTTCATATTAGTCACCCCTATGGTAGGCCTGAGGGCAGGGTGCATTGTAAGTATAAGGTAGAACATGCCCTGATGTGTGTGGCATGTTCTAATAGTGAATTACTGCCAAATTCGTTTTTCACTATTGTAAGGCTACCAGTTCCCTTCTAGGCCAGATGGGCTGCTGGAATTATTACACTCTATAATCCCAGCAGGCTCAGGGAACATGGTAGAAATTAATGTTTAGTATGCCTGAACTCAGAATAATAAAATACTTCTTTTAGTAAAGTTTATTTTAATATCCTGTGTTTGCAAATGCTACTTTTAGAAAGTTAGCATTTGCTTGCCTAACCATTTCAGCCCGCCTCTGCTTGGATGTGGATCTGACTGTCTGGTGTGTGTGAGTGACAGGGCTGGGAGTTGACAGGTAGTGAATAGCCAGATGACACCTTAGTGGGTGGTGGGAGTTTCCCCTGAATGAGGCATCAGGCTGTGCTCTGCCACCACAATGCTGGCTCCGCCCTCCTGGGGAGCGACTGATGACTCAGCCTGCACCTGGCCCAGGAAAGACCGAAGTTTGTCAACAGAGTGCTCAGGCTGCCCCTGTCTTAACAATGCCGGCTCCGCCCCCCTGGGGAGCGGCTGATGTGCCTGCCCTCACACTGAATGCAGAAGCAGAAGTACCCACCACAAGTGCTCAGGAGCTGAGAGCAGTTATGCAGAGGCCCCCCTGGCCAGTGAGAACAAAAGAAACTGTGTATAAAAGTAGGAGCCCTGCTCCTTGTAAATTAGAATCCTGTTTCACCACGAAGGACCTCTGCCCGACTAGAAGGAGAAGAGACGCTGGGAGAACTGGCCTGCTGCTTGCCTTGCTGAGAAAGGAGAGGAAAAGACTTGATAAGAAAAGACTTTGCTGCTTTGTGCTTGAACATTCTCCAAGGGCTTGACTGAGCTTGCCCCCTGACCTGAGCCACAGGACCATCTGGCTCAACCTGCCTCTGCTCGTCTGCCGGTAATTAACCGGGATATCTACTACTGCCGGAGCTGTGACCTTGGTGCCCCCAGCCCCTCCCTGAGGCCGTGACCGACTGTGTCTCCTCGTCCCCGCCGAGGAAGAGCTCCGCTCCGTTGAGCTGCTCTCCCCCCGCTGAGGAGATCGCTGTGTTGACCGCCTGGAAGGCTCGCTGCTGTGGTGCCCCCAGCCCCTCCCTGAGGCCGTGACCGACTGTGTCCCCTCGTCCCCGCCGAGGAAGAGCTCCGCTCCGTTGAGCCGCTCTTCCCCCGCTGAGGGGATCGCTGTGTCGACCGCCTAAGAGGGCCCGCTGCGGTGCCTCACCCTCCCGCCAGAAATCCCCACCGGACGCAAACAGACCCAGGGGACAGACCTCCGAACTGGACGGACGCCTCGGGTGCCAGCCTCGCTCTGCCTGAGCCGCTGGGCACCTCGCCTTTGTCCCCGGAGGAAAGCCGCCACCGAGACCGTCAACGGGCTCGGGGCCCGCAACGTTTGTTTTTGCCCTCTTTGTTGTGCCAGCCGCCCTGCCTACGAGTGCCCCCGGCCTCCAAATCAGCTGTGGTGCGAGCCGCCTTCCGCAGCTGACTCGCACCGCTCTCTGTCCCTGCTCGCGGCGCCGCTCCGCTCTGTGCGAGCGCCTCAGCCCCTCCCGCTGGAATCCGATCCAGGCGGGCAGGAGAAGTCACAGGCTGCATCCAGCGCCCCGGCCGCAGTGACAGAAGCGGCCCCAGGTCCTTTGGCCCTTGCCTCCCGTGGGCCGCCCCGAGGCCAACACTCACCCCTGCCTGAGCCCCCCAGACCCGTGGGGGCCGCCCGCATCGACAGCCCCGGCAGGGCCGAACGCGTCCCACGCGGGAAGCGTGAGCTTTGGGCGGTCGGGCCCCGATCTCGGCCCGGAACAGGCCAAGAGTATCCCGGAGCCCCTGGGCAGGCTGCAACAAGTTGGACAGGAGCAGTGTGACCCCCAATATTCCCCAGGACTCAAGAGAACCCTCCTGGAAGGTACACTGCAGGGAAACATCCGTTTTAAAGACTGAAAGTACATTTTGAATTACAACAACGAAAGCTTGCCTATTTACAACCTGTGGGCACCCCAAAAACGTTATTTGATCTTGTGATAAGTCTGACCTAAGAGATATATATATTTTACATAAAGAAGCGTATTTTTATATACTCACAGCCTGGTGTCCATTTGTGGGGGGATTGGTATATTTTACTGTGTGTGTGTCTACAAATGCTTAACTGACTAACGCCTGGAGAATCGCCTTGGCTGCTCACGCCACGCACCTAGAGGGTGAGCAAGGGTAATTCTAAGGGGTCATCCTTCGCCCTGACTTAGAGGAGAGGGTCCCTGCTTGTCACAAGTGCATACTTGCGCCAACCAGAGACCCCCAATTCTAACAACCGGTCAGTTTGGTTTTGAGTTGTATAAGTGTTGTCGCAATCAGCCTGTCCTTTCTATTAGTGGCCTCAAGATGGTTTGAAAAACCGGCTCCCCTGTCAACTAGGACGCCGTGATATTTATATTCGGAGCAATTTGCAATTGCCCTTGTTCCAAGGAACCAAGAATGGGACTTTTTTATTCCCAGTTATTGACAGTATTTTGGTTTTATCAATGTTGACTTCGAGAAGGTTCTCCACAGCATATCCATGCAGTGTATTAATGAGATGTTGTAGTCCTACTTTGGTGTAACTAACCAGGACCACATCATCTGCATAGGACATGCTAGACAAGGTTTGACCCCCTAATCGAGGGGCGTGCGTGTTGCAGGCTTCTAGACCTGGTGGCAGGGCAGCTGTATATTAAATAAAAAGGGTTGGTGCTAGAAAACACCCCTGCTTGAGGCCTTTTGTTGTTGATATACGCCTCAAAAGATGGGTACCATTTCCAAGCTTCACCTGAACCCACGTGTTGGAATGCAGTTCGATCAGGAGGTTTAAAAGGGGTGCAGGGATCCCCCAAAGAGCCAATTTCCTCCAAAGATTAGCTCGATTAACGTTGTCGAAAGCCGCTTTGAAATCCACAAAGCAAAAGTGAAGAGTTTGTTTAGTCAATTTTGCTTTGTCAATGAGTATTGATATTGCTAGAAGGTTTGTTCTAGTTCCAGCGTCTCTGCAAAATCCTGTTTGGCTGGGCGGAATTATGTTATACTTAGTGGCCCATTCACGTAGCTGTATCAATAGAAGCCCCACAAAGTATTTGGCCTCAACATCCAGGCGGTAATTTTTGGTAGGGTTCTATCCCCCGCTTTATAAATTGGTGATATGATAGAATCCTTCCATGAGACTGGCAGGCACCCGAACTGACTGACCGAAGTGAGGAGGGGAGTCAGAGATTCTGACCAGTATTCCGAGTCATATTTGAAGAGGGCTGGTAGAATTCCATTTGGCCCTGGTGCTCCATCTTTCCTCTCTTTAGAAATTAGTTCCCTGATCATAACAGCGTTGATTTCAATTGTCGCGTCTTCATTTGAATTTGCTATTTGCAACGGATAGGCCGCCTGGACGTTTTGGAGCATGTTTGTTCCGACAACCTGTTGGTTGAAGTGGGTATTTAGGAAGGATTCCCAGGAATTATCTGTTATATGTGATGGAAATCCACCGTGTTTAGGCTTTAAAAATGTATTCAATGTGGACCAAAATCGGGCACTATTGTTTCCTTTAGAGTCGTGATGAGGTTCAGCCCAAAAGTCATCTTCATTGGATCTTTTGATCTCCCACTTAAGTTTTTCAAGCTCTGCCTTGTGCTTACGAAGCTGTTGGAGAAGACTGTTTCCCATGGGGTATGTTCTCAGCAGCCTTAATAATTTATTTATAGCTTTTTTTTGGTGTTTCAGGGCCGATTTCTGGACGCTTGAAATCTTCTCTGTGACCATGGGGCAATACGACGGGAGGTGCCGTACTGTAGTTAAGTAAGAATTTTCAAACACGGCCGTGAAAGTTTCCCATGAAGTGATTGGGTTACCCATGGGATAGTTCAGGCTGTTTAGTTGTTGTTTTGCTACCAGAAGTACCTCCTTGGTATTTACAACAGAAGACTTAATTCTTTTGAGATTTATAATGTGACATGCATGTGATCCTGTTGGATTAAGGGGAGTTAAGTCTGGAGTGGCAAGAATGAAAACTTCCTGAGGCCGATGGTCACTGTCCCCTTTGTCTCCTAGGCAAAAACCTAGTATATGGTGAAAAAATGAAAGGGACACTAATGTATAGTCTATTGTGGAAGTCGCGTTGCCTGAGTGGAATGAAGCAGCAGATGGTGAATCATCAGCAAATCTTCCATTTAGAACTCTCAGGTCGATATGCTGCAGATCTTCTAACATTTGGCGTTGCTCCGAGCCTTTAAAAATGGCGGCAAACTTGAAACTCCCGGGATACAATTGAAGGGTCTCGAATAAGAGTGGACCAATACCCTTTCCTCTTTAATTTGGAAGGTTGGCAAATAGTGAATTTTTGGGAGTTCAACACCGCCTACTAAACAGTCACTGAATCGATGGAATTTAGTGTTGTCCAGACTTGATTGTTTAAAGAAGATATGTTAAGAGAGGATATATTTATCTCTGAAGACCGAAGTATTTATTAGCCCTAGTCCTGATGAGGCCAGAATTATGATGGCTGAAACGCGTCGACATTTTGTTTGAAGAAGACCCCAGCTAAATTATTTGAATTTATGGAAAACATTATTCACAAGGAGTAAAAGGATTGAAGATAGCCTAAAAATATATGGACTATTTATACTTTTTGTGCTAGGTCTGGTGGAGCTTACTTTGAGAGGAATGCGGAGTCTGTACATATAGCAAGCATCCTTTGGTGAAAAAAAAATTGGGCTACAGTAGTTTAAATACATCCTTTGGATTCATGTGTGTATATATATATATGTGTTTTATATATGTTTATGTAAAAAGTAATGTGTAAATATATATACTTTTGTGTTCGTTTGTTTGAAGTGGGCCTACAAATCATACAAGCCCCAATTTAATTCTAATTCCTTTTCAATTAAAGTGAAAAATCAATAAGGAAACGAATATTGTGCGTGCTCTCTCTGTGGAGATGGGACATTTTATTTATACTAATGCAAAAATAGTTTTTCCAGATAATGTATTTGTCGTAGGGGTAGATAATTGAACTATCTCACCAATTACCATAGATTTTGTTAATAGTGTCCCAGGCACCATTTTGCTTTATGTATGGCAGATCTTCTAACAGCTCTTTACCCATCTTGGGAATTTTTCCCTGGCCACTAAGGGATTGGGTTGGGACGTTCCAATAGAAAGACTGGGCCTGAATATCCTTATTTGAAGAGGAGCCTAGAATGTATTGATTAAAATCCCCAGACAGAATAAAATTAGAGGGGATGTGCGTAGTCATTAGTTGATACAAATAGTCCATTAAAGATTTTGACTCCTGTTTTTTCTTTTTTGGGTTAATGTAAATGTTAGTCAACAGGACCTCTTCTTTTTTCCCACTAAGATTTAATTTGATCTTGACAGTGTTTATAGCTGGAGAGTAAGAAGTTAGTTCTTGAGCACTATGGATTTTTGTGATTTTGATATAGGTAGCTAGACCACCCGCTAGCCGACCATATTTACTTTTCCTTATAGCTGGAGAATGAAAACAAGTGTAGCATTCTATTTGCACAGGCTCCTCTGGCCATGTTTCCTGCAATAGGATGATGTCAAATGATTTTACGTATTGAAGGAATTCGGTGTCCAGAGCCTTGTTGTTCTGCCCATTTATGTTCCATGAGCATAGTTTCATTAGCGGAGTGTCCAAGTTCACATCAGCCCTCATTAGGTTGCCCTGTCATTGTGGGTACCTAAAGGTATTAATCGTTCTAAAGGTCTGGAGGTAATCTGGGTTGTCTGAATAAGAAGTCGTTATGCTCTTTTGGATATTCAACGCCTGAGTTTTTGGTGGTGATCATCCCTGGGCACCCCTAAGCACTGACGTGGTCTTGGAACTTTTCTGGGTTGGTGCATCTTGTGGTCTCTCAAGCAGGGGGAACGGGTATCCTGTGTTGTGGTGTAGGACAGATTGAATCCCCCATGCTTTGACTGTTGTCTGCTCCTCCAGGATTTTGTTTGCGATTTCAGACGACCTCCAGGTTATTTTGTGGCTTCCGAATCTTGTGTTTTGTCGAATTTTATGAATTCTACTGAGAGGAGGTCAGCTGAGCATAGGTCATTTAAGGTTGGTATAGTGCCAAGGAGTCTAAGTAAATTCTCTCTATTCAAGATGTCGAATGGACCCTTTGATTCATATTCTGGGGTAAAAAGAATAATGGTGGAGTTCCTAGTTTGGTCTACGGGCTGAACTGTTGGATACTTGCCCCCCAGAAGGATTCCTCTGTTGTTAGTGAAGGACTGTTGTGAAGATCCGGTAATAGTGGTGGAGTTCGTAGTTTGGTCTAGCGGCTGAACTATTGGATACTTGCCACCCAGTTGGATTCCTCTGTTGTTAGTGAAGGACGGTTGTGGAGGTCCGATAGAGACGTCAAGGATAGGAAGTTCTCGAGGTTTGAAAACTATGGGAGCTTTGGAATCACCGTCTGAATAAGCATGTAGTTGGACCTGAAGAACCAGGAGTCCAGTTTTCGTGGATTCCTCGCCCAATGGTTGAGGCGGGGGGAGAGTGGTCGTAGCTTCCGGTGCCAGGCTGGGGCCTTGCGTAAGTGGTGCCTCCCTTAACTCCTTTGACAATAGTTGTCTGGGGGGACTGGCAACCTTCCCCATACTAATTCCACTAGGGTCCATAAGGCTTTGGGTGCCTGTTTGGTTGCTGGACTGGGCACTGCCAGCCCCCAATGTTAGAACTACTTTAGTTGCCGCCAGGTTCGCCCCAAGTGCGAGTTCGTTGGAATCAGTGGATATTTGTTCTGAGCCTGTGTCCGATGCTATAATAGGGTCAGGTTCTGGTGACTGATGTCTTGTCTAATCCTAAAAAGGGGATAAAGCTCAGGGGATCTGAGGTTAACTTTTTATTACGACCTTTCCTTCTTTGTTGACAATGACGCTTAGTGTTCTGAGTTGGATTTTGATCCTCGGAAAGTGGGGGGAACATTTGGGCGGGTAGGCCACTGGCAGTGGCGGTACAATTTTGTCAGCGGTATTGGCTGCGGTGGGATCCCCTTTTGAAAGGTCGAAACTGGCTGTTGTGCAGGGATTGGTCTAAAAGTCCCCTTTATGAGGGCCCTTTAGCAGGCCTTCTATCAAAGTGGATACTATTTCCGGGAGTGGCGATAGTTTGTCAATGATTGGGCCACAACTACAGATCAGTTTTGCTTCCTGCTGAGCTCTGCCGATTAGAAGATTTAGTTGGCCAAGTTTCTCGTCAATCCGCCCCACAAAAAGAGCCAAGGTATCGAGTAAAGTCAGCTGTAAGTCCATTTTGTCGGACTGGTAATGAAGGGCATCGACATTGTATGTTCTTTGATCCTGTAAGAAAATTATGCCATTCTTGCCAAAGACAATCAACAAACAGTTATCACTGCCTTAACCATGTCAAAGCTGGATTACTGTATTAGTCTCTACATCAATTTCCCGGAAGGGCGCATGAACAAATTACAACTTCTGCAGAATGCAGCTGCCAGACTGCGCATCAAAACAAGCCTCAATCTCGGCGGAGATCAGAAGGCTCCTCTGGATGCCCGTTAAGAAGCGCGTCTTCAAGGTATTGGGCCAGACTTCCTAAAACAGCGATTTTATTGGTATGTACCAAAAAGACCATTGCGCTCCTCAGAAGCAAGATTGTTGTTGGTTCCCTTTGTAAAAAAAAGCTAGCTGGGGTGGCAGACGTTTTGTGGCCGGAGCAGCCAAGGCATGGAATGGTCTCCCGCTGCATCTTAGATGCATGACCAATCTACTTGCCTTTAGGACGGCTTTTAAACATGGCTTTTTACTGTCTAAATCCAACAATACTCTATTCAATTTAGGCTCTGCAGGACTTTACACAACGCCAGGACTCCTCCGGGTAACAGTTAGCGCTCTATAAATGTCACTAATATTAACATTAACAGTTAGGGACTGAAATTAGCTGAACAACATAGTACCACCGCTGAGCTAGTGGCTCAGATTTTTTTCTTTATTTTCCCATTTGTAACATAGATAGACCTCTGGGAGGAGAGCAAGGGTGGATGATAGTGATGAAGATCAGGATCAGGGCCAGATGGAGGAAGGGCAGAAAGAGGGAACAGCATGTGAGCCAAGTTGTTCCAATGTCCTGTCAACTGCTGCATCCTGGTCACCACTGGCTCCAGCACATGGCATACCAGCCACACAGCAGCCACCACCATCCAAATGGAAAGCTGACATTGGTTATTGTCCCCCGATCTCACGAATAACATTATAAAAAGGGTTATGGAGCCGATGCGCAGCAGGAAAGCTGACATTGGGTATTGATACTGCCAAGTGTCAGTGGCGTGCGAGTGATTCTATGCGCTAAAATCTTGTTTTTTTTATCTATTTGTGATATATGTGTTTTTAAAGGCTGAGATTCCTTGCAATGTTATGTACCCTTTTTAAAGTTTAACGTGCTCAGCTTTGGTTGTAATTCCTCCCTGTTCCAGCGCAGCTTGTGCTGTTTGTGTGGAGGGAGTTTGTCACTACCTTGTTTTCCGTTCTCCCTCACTTCAGGTGGTACTCTTACTCTTAGTGGTGGCCATCTTGGGGGAGTGACGGACTAGTCTGTCCCCCGATCTCACGAATAACATTATAAAAAGGGCTATGGAGCCGATGCGCAGCAGGAAAGCTGACATTGGGTATTGATACTGCCAAGTGTCAGTGGCGTGCGAGTAATTCTATGTGCTAAAATCTTGTTTTTTATCTATTTGTGATATATGTGCTTTTAAAGGCTGTGATTCCGAGCAGTGTTATGTACCCTATTTAAAGTTTAACGTGCGCACCTTTGGTCGCATTTCCTACCTGTTCCACCGCAGCTTATGCTGTTTGTGTGGATTGAGTTTGTCACAACCTTGTTTTCCCTTCTCCATCACTTCCGGTGGCACTCTTAGTGGTGGCCATTTTGGGGGAGTGACGGACTAGTCTCTCCCCCGATCTCACGAATAGCATTATAAAAATGGCTGTGGCGCCGGCGCGCAGCAGGGAAGCTGACATTGGTTATTGATACTGCCAGGTGTCAGTCGCGTGCGAGTGATTCTATGCCCTAAAATCTTGTTTTTTTATCTATTTGTGATATATGTGTTTTTAAAGGCTGTGATTCTGTGCAGTGTTATGTACCTGTTTTAAAGTTTAACATGCTCACCTTTGGTTGCATTTCCTCCCCGTTCCACTGCAGCTTGTGCTATTTGTGTGGAGGGAGTTTGTCACAACCTTGTTTTCCGTTCTCCCTCACTTCAGGTGACACTCTTAGTGGTGGCCATCTTGGGGGAGTGATGGACTAGTCTCTCCCCCGATCTCACAAATAACATTATAAAAAGAGCTATGGCACCAACTCTTAGCAGGAAAGCTGACATTGGGTATTGATACTGCCATGTGTCAGTGGCACGCGAGTGATTTTATGTGCTAAAATCTTCATTTTTTATGTATTTGTGATATATGTGTTTTTAAAGGCTGTGATTCTGAGCAGTGTTATGTACCCTTTCTAAAGTTTAACGTGCTTACCTTTGGTAGCCTTAATTCCTACCTGTTCCACCGCAGCTTGTGCTGTTTGTGTGGAGGGAGTTCGTCACAACCTTGTTTCATGTTCTCCCTCACTTCCGGTTGCACTCTTAGTGGTGGCCATCTTGGGGGAGTGACCGACTAGTCTCTCCCTCGATCTCACGAATAGCATTGTAAAAAGGGCCAGGGCGCCGACGTACAGGAGGAAAGCTGACATTGGTTATTGATACTGCCAGGTGTCAGTGGCGTGCAAGTGATTCTATGCCCTAAAATCTTGTTTTCTTATCTATTTGTGATATATGTGTTTTTAAAAGGTGTGATTCTGTGCAGTGTTATGTACCTTTTTTAAAGTTTAAAGTGCTTACCTTTGGTTGTCATTCCTTCCCGTTCCAGCTCAGGTTGTGCTGTTTGTGTGGAGGGAGTTTGTCACTACCTTGTTTTCCGTTCTCCCTCACTTCAGGTGGTACTCTTAGTGGTGGCCATCTTGGGAGAGTGACGGACTAGTCTCTCCACCGATCTCACGAATAACATTATAAAAAGGGCTATGGAGCCGACGCGCAGCAGGAAAGTTGACATTGGGTATTGATACTGCCAAGTGTCAGTGGCGTGCGAGTAATTCTATGTGCTAAAATCTTGTTTTTTTATCTATTTGTGATATATGTGTTTTTAAAGGCTGTGATTCCGAGCAGTGTTATGTACCCTTTTTAAAGTTTAACTTGCTCACCTTTGGTCGCATTTCCTCCCTGTTCCACCACAGCTTGTGCTGTTTGTGTGGAGTGAGTTCGTCACAACCTTGTTTCCTTTCTCGCTCACATCCTGTGGTACTCTTAGTAGTGGCCATCTTGGGAAAGTACATGACTAGTCTCAACCCCGATCTCATGAATAGCATTGTAAAAAGGGCTATGGCGCCGACGCGCAGCAGAAAAGCTGACATTGGTTATTGATACTGCCAGGTGTCAGTGGCGTGCGAGTGATTCTATGCCCTAAAATCTTGTTTTCTTATCTATTTGTGATATATGTGTTTTTAAAAGGTTTGATTCTGTGCAGTGTTATGTACCTTTTTTAAAGTTTAACGTGCTTACCTTTGGTTGTCATTCCTTCCCGTTCCAGCTCAGGTTGTGCTGTTTGTGTGGAGGGAGTTTGTCACTACCTTGTTTTCCGTTCTCCCTCACTTCAGGTGGTACTCTTAGTGGTGGCCATCTTGGGAGAGTGACGGACTAGTCTCTCCGCCGATCTCACGAATAACATTATAAAAAGGGCTATGGAGCCGACGCGCAGCAGGAAAGTTGACATTGGGTATTGATACTGCCAAGTGTCAGTGGCGTGCGAGTAATTCTATGTGCTAAAATCTTGTTTTTTTATCTATTTGTGATATATGTGTTTTTAAAGGCTGTGATTCCGAGCAGTGTTATGTACCCTTTTTAAAGTTTAACTTGCTCACCTTTGGTCGCATTTCCTCCCTGTTCCACCACAGCTTGTGCTGTTTGTGTGGAGGGAGTTTGTCACAACCATGTTTTCCTTTCTCCCTCACATCCTGTGGCACTCTTAGTAGTGGCCATCTTGGGAGAGTGCAGGACTAGTCCCAACCCCGATCTCATGAATAGCATTGTAAAAAGGGCTATGGCGCCGACGCGCAGCAGGAAAGCTGACATTGGTTATTGATACTGCCAGGTGTCAGTGGCGTGCGAGTGATTCTATGCCCTAAAATCTTGTTTTTTAATCTATTTGTGATATATGTGTTTTTAAAGGCTGTGATTCTGTGCAGTGTTATGTACCCGTTTTAAAGTTTAACATGCTCACCTTTGGTTGCATTTCCTCCCCGTTCCACTGCAGCTTGTGCTATTTGTGTGGAGGGAGTTTGTCACAACCTTGTTTTCCGTTCTCCCTCACTTCAGGTGACACTCCTAGTGGTGGCCATCTTGGGGGAGTGATGGACTAGTCTCTCCCCCGATCTCACAAATAACATTATAAAAAGAGCTATGGCACCAACTCTTAGCAGGAAAGCTGACATTGGGTATTGATACTGCCATATGTCAGTGGCATGCGAGTGATTTTATGTGCTAAGATCTTCAATTTTTTAATGTATTTGTGATATATGTGTTTTTAAAGGCTGTGATTCTGAGCAGTGTTATGTACCCTTTCTAAAGTTTAACGTGCTCACCTTTGGTAGCCTTAATTTCTACCTGTTCCACCGCAGCTTGTGCTGTTTGTGTAGAGGGAGTTCGTCACAGCCTTGTTTTCTGTTCTCCCTCACTTCCGGTTGCACTCTTAGTTAGTGGCCATCTTGGGGGAGTGACGGACTAGTCTCTCCCTCGATCTCACGAATAGCATTGTAAAAAGGGCTAGGGCGCCGACGTACAGGAGGAAAGCTGACATTGGTTATTGATACTGCCAGGTGTCAGTGGCGTGCAAGTGAGTCTATGCGCTAAAATCTTGTTTTTTTTATCTATTTGTGATATGTGTTTTTTTAAAGGCTGTGATTCCTTGCAGTGTTATGTACCCTTTTTAAAGTTTAACGTGCTTACCTTTGGTTGTCATTCCTTCCCGTTCCAGCACAGCTTGTGCTGTTTGTGTGGAGGGAGTTTGTCACTACCTTGTTTTCCGTTCTCCCTCACTTCAGGTGGTACTCTTAGTGGTGGCCATCTTGGGGGAGTGACGGACTAGTCTCTCCCCCGATCTCACGAATAACATTATAAAAAGGGCTATGGAGCCGATGCGCAGCAGGAAAGCTGACATTGGGTATTGATACTGCCAAGTGTCAGTGGCGTGCGAGTAATTCTATGTGCTAAAATCTTGTTTTTTTATCTATTTGTGATATATGTGCTTTTAAAGGCTGTGATTCCGAGCAGTGTTATGTACCCTTTTTAAAGTTTAACGTGCGCACCTTTGGTCGCATTTCCTACCTGTTCCACCGCAGCTTATGCTGTTTGTGTGGATTGAGTTTGTCACAACCTTGTTTTCCCTTCTCCATCACTTCCGGTGGCACTCTTAGTGGTGGCCATTTTGGGGGAGTGACGGACTAGTCTCTCCCCCGATCTCACGAATAGCATTATAAAAATGGCTGTGGCACCGGCGCGCAGCAGGGAAGCTGACATTGGTTATTGATACTGCCAGGTGTCAGTCGCGTGCGAGTGATTCTATGCCCTAAAATCTTGTTTTTTAATCTATTTGTGATATATGTGTTTTTAAAGGCTGTGATTCTGTGCAGTGTTATGTACCCGTTTTAAAGTTTAACATGCTCACCTTTGGTTGCATTTCCTCCCCGTTCCACTGCAGCTTGTGCTATTTGTGTGGAGGGAGTTTGTCACAACCTTGTTTTCCGTTCTCCCTCACTTCAGGTGACACTCTTAGTGGTGGCCATCTTGGGGGAGTGATGGACTAGTCTCTCCCCCGATCTCACAAATAACATTATAAAAAGAGCTATGGCACCAACTCTTAGCAGGAAAGCTGACATTGGGTATTGATACTGCCATGTGTCAGTGGCATGCGAGTGATTTTATGTGCTAAAATCTTCATTTTTTATGTATTTGTGATATATGTGTTTTTAAAGGCTGTGATTCTGAGCAGTGTTATGTACCCTTTCTAAAGTTTAACGTGCTTACCTTTGGTAGCCCTAATTCCTACCTGTTCCACCGCAGCTTGTGCTGTTTGTGTGGAGGGAGTTCATCACAACCTTGTTTTCTGTTCTCCCTCACTTCCGGTTGCACTCTTAGTGGTGGCCATCTTGGGGGAGTGACCGACTAGTCTCTCCCTCGATCTCACGAATAGCATTGTAAAAAGGGCCAGGGCGCCAACGTACAGGAGGAAAGCTGACATTGGTTATTGATACTGCCAGGTGTCAGTGGCGTGCAAGTGAGTCTATGCGCTAAAATCTTGTTTTTTTAATCTATTTGTGATATGTGTTTTTTTAAAGGCTGTGATTCCTTGCAGTGTTATGTACCCTTTTTAAAGTTTCACGTGCTTACCTTTGGTTGTCATTCCTTCCCGTTCCAGCGAAGCTTGTGCTGTTTGTGTGGAGGGAGTTTGTCACTACCTTGTTTTCCGTTCTCCCTCACTTCAGGTGGTACTCTTAGTGGTGGCCATCTTGGGGGAGTGACGGACTAGTCTCTCCCCCGATCTCACGAATAACATTATAAAAAGGGCTATGGAGCCGACGCGCAGCAGGAAAGCTGACATTGGGTATTGATACTGCCAAGTGTCAGTGGCGTGCGAGTAATTCTATGTGCTAAAATCTTGTTTTTTTATCTATTTGTGATATATGTGTTTTTAAAGGCTGTGATTCCGAGCAGTGTTATGTACCCTTTTTAAAGTTTCACTTGCTCACCTTTGGTCGCATTTCCTACCTGTTCCACCGCAGCTTATGCTGTTTGTGTGGAGTGAGTTCGTCACAACCTTGTTTTCCCTTCTCCATCACTTCCGGTAGCACTCTTAGTGGTGGCCATCTTGGGGGAGTGACGGACTAGTCTCTCCCCCGATCTCACGAATAGCATTATAAAAATGGCTGTGGCGCCGGCGCGCAGCAGGGAAGCTGACATTGGTTATTGATACTGCCAGGTGTCAGTCGCGTGCGAGTGATTCTATGCCCTAAAATCTTGTTTTTTTATCTATTTGTGATATATGTGTTTTTAAAGGCTGTGATTCTGTGCAGTGTTATGTACCCGTTTTAAAGTTTAACATGCTCACCTTTGGTTGCATTTCCTCCCCGTTCCACTGCAGCTTGTGATATTTGTGTGGAGGGAGTTTGTCACAACCTTGTTTTCCGTTCTCCCTCACTTCAGGTGACACTCTTAGTGGTGGCCATCTTGGGGGAGTGATGGACTAGTCTCTCCCCGATCTCACAAATAACATTATAAGAAGAGCTATGGCACCAACTCTTAGCAGGAAAGCTGACATTGGGTATTGATACTGCCATGTGTCAGTGGCACGCGAGTGATTTTATGTGCTAAAATCTTCATTTTTTATGTATTTGTGATATATGTGTTTTTAAAGGCTGTGATTCTGAGCAGTGTTATGTACCCTTTCTAAAGTTTAACGTGCTTACCTTTGGTAGCCTTAATTCCTACCTGTTCCACCGCAGCTTGTGCTGTTTGTGTGGAGGGAGTTCGTCACAACCTTGTTTTCTGTTCTTCCTCACTTCCGGTTGCACTCTTAGTGGTGGCCATCTTGGGGGAGTGACCGACTAGTCTCTCCCTCGATCTAACGAATAGCATTGTAAAAAGGGCCAGGGCGCCGACGTACAGGAGGAAAGCTGACATTGGTTATTGATACTGCCAGGTGTCAGTGGCGTGCAAGTGAGTCTATGCGCTAAAATCTTGTTTTTTTTAATCTATTTGTGATATATGTGTTTTTAAAGGCTGTGATTCTGTGCAGTGTTATGTACCCGTTTTAAAGTTTAACATGCTCACCTTTGGTTGCATTTCCTCCCCGTTCCACTGCAGCTTGTGCTATTTGTGTGGAGGGAGTTTGTCACAACCTTTTTTTCCGTTCTCCCTCACTTCAGGTGACACTCTTAGTGGTGGCCATCTTGGGGGAGTGATGGACTAGTCTCTCCCCCGATCTCACAAATAACATTATAAAAAGAGCTATGGCACCAACTCTTAGCAGGAAAGCTGACATTGGGTATTGATACTGCCATGTGTCAGTGGCATGCGAGTGATTTTATGTGCTAAAATCTTCATTTTTTATGTATTTGTGATATATGTGTTTTTAAAGGCTTTGATTCTGAGCAGTGTTATGTACCCTTTCTAAAGTTTCACGTGCTTACCTTTGGTTGTCATTCCTTCCCGTTCCAGCGAAGCTTGTGCTGTTTGTGTGGAGGGAGTTTGTCACTACCTTGTTTTCCGTTCTCCCTCACTTCAGGTGGTACTCTTAGTGGTGGCCATCTTGGGGGAGTGACGGACTAGTCAATCCCCCGATCTCACGAATAACATTATAAAAAGGGCTATGGAGCCGAGGCGCAGCAGGAAAGCTGACATTGGGTATTGATACTGCCAAGTGTCAGTGGCGTGCGAGTAATTCTATGTGCTAAAATCTTGTTTTTTTATCTATTTGTGATATATGTGTTTTTAAAGGCTGTGATTCCGAGCAGTGTTATGTACCCTTTTTAAAGTTTCACTTGCTCACCTTTGGTCGCATTTCCTACCTGTTCCACCGCAGCTTAAGCTGTTTGTGTGGAGTGAGTTCGTCACAACCTTGTTTCCTTTCTCCCTCACATCCTGTGGTACTCTTAGTAGTGGCCATCTTGGGAAAGTACATGACTAGTCTCAACCCCGATCTCATGAATAGCATTGTAAAAAGGGCTATGGCGCCGACGCGCAGCAGAAAAGCTGACATTGGTTATTGATACTGCCAGGTGTCAGTGGCGTGCGAGTGATTCTATGCCCTAAAATCTTGTTTTCTTATCTATTTGTGATATATGTGTTTTTAAAAGGTTTGATTCTGTGCAGTGTTATGTACCTTTTTTAAAGTTTAACGTGCTTACCTTTGGTTGTCATTCCTTCCCGTTCCAGCTCAGGTTGTGCTGTTTGTGTGGAGGGAGTTTGTCACTACCTTGTTTTCCGTTCTCCCTCACTTCAGGTGGTACTCTTAGTGGTGGCCATCTTGGGAGAGTGACGGACTAGTCTCTCCGCCGATCTCATGAATAACATTATAAAAAGGGCTATGGAGCCGACGCGCAGCAGGAAAGTTGACATTGGGTATTGATACTGCCAAGTGTCAGTGGCGTGCGAGTAATTCTATGTGCTAAAATCTTGTTTTTTTATCTATTTGTGATATATGTGTTTTTAAAGGCTGTGATTCCGAGCAGTGTTATGTACCCTTTTTAAAGTTTAACTTGCTCACCTTTGGTCGCATTTCCTCCCTGTTCCACCACAGCTTGTGCTGTTTGTGTGGAGGGAGTTTGTCACAACCATGTTTTCCTTTCTCCCTCACATCCTGTGGCACTCTTAGTAGTGGCCATCTTGGGAGAGTGCAGGACTAGTCCCAACCCCGATCTCATGAATAGCATTGTAAAAAGGGCTATGGCGCCGACGCGCAGCAGGAAAGCTGACATTGGTTATTGATACTGCCAGGTGTCAGTGGCGTGCGAGTGATTCTATGCCCTAAAATCTTGTTTTTTAATCTATTTGTGATATATGTGTTTTTAAAGGCTGTGATTCTGTGCAGTGTTATGTACCCGTTTTAAAGTTTAACATGCTCACCTTTGGTTGCATTTCCTCCCCGTTCCACTGCAGCTTGTGCTATTTGTGTGGAGGGAGTTTGTCACAACCTTGTTTTCCGTTCTCCCTCACTTCAGGTGACACTCTTAGTGGTGGCCATCTTGGGGGAGTGATGGACTAGTCTCTCCCCCGATCTCACAAATAACATTATAAAAAGAGCTATGGCACCAACTCTTAGCAGGAAAGCTGACATTGGGTATTGATACTGCCATATGTCAGTGGCATGCGAGTGATTTTATGTGCTAAGATCTTCAATTTTTTTATGTATTTGTCATATATGTGTTTTTAAAGGCTGTGATTCTGAGCAGTGTTATGTACCCTTTCTAAAGTTTAACATGCTTACCTTTGGTAGCCCTAATTCCTACCTGTTCCACCGCAGCTTGTGCTGTTTGTGTGGAGGGAGTTCGTCACAACCTTGTTTTCTGTTCTCCCTCACTTCCGGTTGCACTCTTAGTGGTGGCCATCTTGGGGGAGTGACCGACTAGTCTCTCCCTCTCACGAATAGCATTGTAAAAAGGGCCAGGGCGCCAACGTACAGGAGGAAAGCTGACATTGGTTATTGATACTGCCAGGTGTCAGTGGCGTGCAAGTGAGTCTATGCGCTAAAATCTTGTTTTTTTTATCTATTTGTGATATGTGTTTTTTTAAAGGCTGTGATTCCTTGCAGTGTTATGTACCCTTTTTAAAGTTTCACGTGCTTACCTTTGGTTGTCATTCCTTCCCGTTCCAGCGAAGCATGTGCTGTTTGTGTGGAGGGAGTTTGTCACTACCTTGTTTTCTGTTCTCCCTCACTTCAGGTGGTACTCTTAGTGGTGGCCATCTTGGGGGAGTGACGGACTAGTCTCTCCCCCGATCTCACGAATAACATTATAAAAAGGGCGATGGAGCCGACGCGCAGCAGGAAAGCTGACATTGGGTATTGATACTGCCAAGTGTCAGTGGCGTGCGAGTAATTCTATGTGCTAAAATCTTGTTTTTTTATCTATTTGTGATATATGTGTTTTTAAAGGCTGTGATTCCGAGCAGTGTTATGTACCCTTTTTAAAGTTTCACTTGCTCACCTTTGGTCGCATTTCCTACCTGTTCCACCGCAGCTTATGCTGTTTGTGTGGAGTGAGTTCGTCACAACCTTGTTTTCCCTTCTCCATCACTTCCGGTAGCACTCTTAGTGGTGGCCATCTTGGGGGAGTGACGGACTAGTCTCTCCCCCGATCTCACAAATAGCATTATAAAAAGGGTTGTGGCGCCGGCGCGTAGCAGGGAAGCTGACATTAGTTATTGATACTGCCAGGTATCAGTCGCGTGCGAGTGATTCGATGCGCTAAAATCTTGTGTTTTTTATCTATTTGTGACGTATGTGTTTTTAAAGGCTGTTATTCCGAGCAGTGTTATGTACCCCTTTTAAAGTTTAACGTGCTCACCTTTGGTCACATTTCCTCCCTGTTCCACCACAGCTTGTGCTGTTTGTGTGGAGGGAGTTTGTCACAACCTTGTTTTCCTTTCTCCCTCACATCCTGTGGCACTCTTAGTAGTGGCCATCTTGGGAGAGTGCAGGACTAGTCTCAACCCCGATCTCATGAATAGCATTGTAAAAAGGGCTATGGCGCCGACGCACAGCAGAAAAGCTGACATTGGTTATTGATACTGCCAGGTGTCAGTGGCGTGCGAGTGATTCTATGCCCTAAAATCTTGTTTTCTTATCTATTTGTGATATATGTGTTTTTAAAAGGTGTGATTCTGTGCAGTGTTATGTACCTTTTTTAAAGTTTAACGTGCTTACCTTTGGTTGTCATTCCTTCCCGTTCCAGCTCAGGTTGTGCTGTTTGTGTGGAGGGAGTTTGTCACTACCTTGTTTTCCGTTCTCCCTCACTTCAGGTGGTACTCTTAGTGGTGGCCATCTTGGGAGAGTGACGGACTAGTCTCTCCACCGATCTCACGAATAACATTATAAAAAGGGCTATGGAGCCGACGCGCAGCAGGAAAGTTGACATTGGGTATTGATACTGCCAAGTGTCAGTGGCGTGCGAGTAATTCTATGTGCTAAAATCTTGTTTTTTTATCTATTTGTAATATATGTGTTTTTAAAGGCTGTGATTCCGAGCAGTGTTATGTACCCTTTTTAAAGTTTAACTTGCTCACCTTTGGTCGCATTTCCTCCCTGTTCCACCACAGCTTGTGCTGTTTGTGTGGAGGGAGTTTGTCACAACCATGTTTTCCTTTCTCCCTCACATCCTGTGGCACTCTTAGTACTGGCCATCTTGGGAGAGTGCAGGACTAGTCCCAACCCCGATCTCATGAATAGCATTGTAAAAAGGGCTATGGCGCCGACGCGCAGCAGGAAAGCTGACATTGGTTATTGATACTGCCAGGTGTCAGTGGCGTGCGAGTGATTTTATGTGCTAAGATCTTCAATTTTTTTATGTATTTGTGATATATGTGTTTTTAAAGGCTGTGATTCTGAGCAGTGTTATGTACCCTTTCTAAAGTTTAACGTGCTCACCTTTGGTAGCCTAATTTCTACCTGTTCCACCGCAGCTTGTGCTGTTTGTGTAGAGGGAGTTCGTCACAACCTTGTTTTCTGTTCTCCCTCACTTCCGGTTGCACTCTTAGTGGTGGCCATCTTGGGGGAGTGACGGACTAGTCTCTCCCTCGATCTCACGAATAGCATTGTAAAAAGGGCTAGGGCGCCGACGTACAGGAGGAAAGCTGACATTGGTTATTGATACTGCCAGGTGTCAGTGGCGTGCAAGTGAGTCTATGCGCTAAAATCTTGTTTTTTTTATCTATTTGTGATATGTGTTTTTTTAAAGGCTGTGATTTCTTGCAGTGTTATGTACCCTTTTTAAAGTTTAACGTGCTTACCTTTGGTTGTCATTCCTTCCCGTTCCAGCACAGCTTGTGCTGTTTGTGTGGAGGGAGTTTGTCACTACCTTGTTTTCCGTTCTCCCTCACTTCAGGTGGTACTCTTAGTGGTGGCCATCTTGGGGGAGTGACGGACTAGTCTCTCCCCCGATCTCACGAATACCATTATAAAAAGGGCAATGGAGCCGATGCGCAGCAGGAAAGCTGACATTGGGTATTGGTACTGCCAAGTGTCAGTGGCGTGCGAGTAATTCTATGTGCTAAAATCTTGTTTTTTTATCTATTTGTGATATATGTGCTTTTAAAGGCTGTGTTTCCGAGCAGTGTTATGTACCCTTTTTAAAGTTTAACGTGCGCACCTTTGGTCGCATTTCCTACCTGTTCCACCGCAGCTTATGCTGTTTGTGTGGATTGAGTTTGTCACAACCTTGTTTTCCCTTCTCCATCACTTCCGGTGGCCCTCTTAGTGGTGGCCATTTTGGGGGAGTGACGGACTAGTCTCTCCCCCGATCTCACGAATAGCATTATAAAAATGGCTGTGGCGCCGGCGCGCAGCAGGAAAGCTGACATTGGTTATTGATACTGTCAGGTGTCAGTCGCGTGCGAGTGATTCTATGCCCTAAAATCTTGTTTTTTAATCTATTTGTGATATATGTGTTTTTAAAGGCTGTGATTCTGTGCAGTGTTATGTACCCGTTTTAAAGTTTAACATGCTCACCTTTGGTTGCATTTCCTCCCCGTTCCACTGCAGCTTGTGCTATTTGTGTGGAGGGAGTTTGTCACAACCTTGTTTTCCGTTCTCCCTCACTTCAGGTGACACTCTTAGTGGTGGCCATCTTGGGGGAGTGATGGACTAGTCTCTCCCCCGATCTCACAAATAACATTATAAAAAGAGCTATGGCACCAACTCTTAGCAGGAAAGCTGACATTGGGTATTGATACTGCCATGTGTCAGTGGCATGCGAGTGATTTTATGTGCTAAAATCTTCATTTTTTATGTATTTGTGATATATGTGTTTTTAAAGGCTGTGATTCTGAGCAGTGTTATGTACCCTTTCTAAAGTTTAACGTGCTTACCTTTGGTAGCCTTAATTCCTACCTGTTCCACCGCAGCTTGTGCTGTTTGTGTGGAGGGAGTTCGTCACAACCTTGTTTTCTGTTCTCCCTCACTTCCGGTTGCACTCTTAGTGGTGGCCATCTTGGGGGAGTGACTGACTAGTCTCTCCCTCGATCTCACGAATAGCATTGTAAAAAGGGCTAGGGCGCCGACGTACAGGAGGAAAGCTGACATTGGTTATTGATACTGCCACGTGTCAGTGGCGTGCAAGTTAGTCTATGCGCTAAAATCTTGTTTTTTTAATCTATTTGTGATATGTGTTTTTTTAAAGGCTGTGATTCCTTGCAGTGTTATGTACCCTTTTTAAAGTTTCACGTGCTTACCTTTGGTTGTCATTCCTTCCCGTTCCAGCGAAGCTTGTGCTGTTTGTGTGGAGGGAGTTTGTCACTACCTTGTTTTCCGTTCTCCCTCACTTCAGGTGGTACTCTTAGCAGTGGCCATCTTGGGGGAGTGACGGACTAGTCTCTCCCCCGATCTCACGAATAACATTATAAAAAGGGCTATGGAGCCGATGCGCAGCAGGAAAGCTGACATTGGGTATCGATACTGCCAAGTGTCAGTGGCGTGCGAGTAATTCTATGTGCTAAAATCTTGTTTTTTTATCTATTTGTGATATATGTGTTTTTAAAGGCTGTGATTCCGAGCAGTGTTATGTACCCTTTTTAAAGTTTAACTTGCTCACCTTTGGTCGCATTTCCTACCTGTTCCACCGCAGCTTATGCTGTTTGTGTGGAGTGAGTTCGTCACAACCTTGTTTTCCCTTCTCCATCACTTCCGGTAGCACTCTTAGTGGTGGCCATCTTGGGGGAGTGACGGACTAGTCTCTCCCCCGATTTCACGAATAGCATTATAAAAAGGGTTGTGGCGCAGGCGCATAGCAGGGAAGCTGACATTGGTTATTGATACTGCCAGGTATCAGTCGCATGCGAGTGATTCGATGCGCTAAAATCTTGTTTTTTTATCTATTTGTGATGTATGTGTTTTTAAAGGCTGTGATTCCGAGCAGTGTTACGTACCCTTTTTAAAGTTTAACGTGCTCACCTTTGGTCACATTTCCTCCCTGTTCCACCACAGCTTGTGCTGTTTGTGTGGAGGGAGTTTGTCACAACCTTGTTTTCCTTTCTCCCTCACATCCTGTGGCACTCTTAGTAGTGGCCATCTTGGGAGAGTGCAGGACTAGTCTCAACCCCGATCTCATGAATAGCATTGTAAAAAGGGCTATGGCGCCGACGCGCAGCAGAAAAGCTGACATTGGTTATTGATACTGCCAGGTGTCAGTGGCGTGCGAGGGATTCTATGCCCTAAAATCTTGTTTTCTTATCTATTTGTGATATATGTGTTTTTAAAGGGTGTGATTCTGTGCAGTGTGATGTACCTTTTTTAAAGTTTAACGTGCTTACCTTTGGTTGTCATTCCTTCCCATTCCAGCGCAGCTTGTGCTGTTTGTGTGGAGGGAGTTTGTCACTACCTTTTTTTTCTGTTCTCCCTCACTTCAGGTGGTACTCTTAGTGGTGGCCATCTTGGGGGAGTGACGGACTAGTCTCTCCACCGATCTCACGAATAACATTATAAAAAGGGCTATGGAGCCGACGCGCAGCAGGAAAGCTGACATTGGGTATCGATACTGCCAAGTGTCAGTGGCGTGCGAGTAATTCTATGTGCTAAAATCTTCTTTTTTTATCTATTTGTGATATATGTGTTTTTAAAGGCTGTGATTCCGAGCAGTGTTATGTACCCTTTTTAAAGTTTAACTTGCTCACCTTTGGTCGCATTTCCTACCTGTTCCACCGCAGCTTATGCTGTTTGTGTGGAGTGAGTTCGTCACAACCTTGTTTTCCCTTCTCCATCACTTCCGGTAGCACTCTTAGTGGTGGCCATCTTGGGGGAGTGACGGACTAGTCTCTCCCCCGATCTCACGAATAACATTATAAAAAGGGTTGTGGCGCAGGCGCGTAGCAGGGAAGCTGACATTGGTTATTGATACTGCCAGGTATCAGTCGCATGCGAGTGATTCGATGCGCTAAAATCTTGTTTTTTTATCTATTTGTGACGTATGTGTTTTTAAAGGCTGTTATTCCGAGCAGTGTTACGTACCCCTTTTAAAGTTTAACATGCTCACCTTTGGTCACATTTCCTCCCTGTTCCACCACAGCTTGTGCTGTTTGTGTGGAGGGAGTTTGTCACAACCTTGTTTTCCTTTCTCCCTCACATCCTGTGGCACTCTTAGTAGTGGCCATCTTGGGAGAGTGCAGGACTAGTCTCAACCCCGATCTCATGAATAGCATTGTAAAAAGGGCTATGGCGCCGACGCACAGCAGAAAAGCTGACATTGGTTATTGATACTGCCAGGTGTCAGTGGCGTGCGAGTGATTCTATGCCCTAAAATCTTGTTTTCTTATCTATTTGTGATATATGTGTTTTTAAAAGGTGTGATTCTGTGCAGTGTTATGTACCTTTTTTAAAGTTTAACGTGCTTACCTTTGGTTGTCATTCCTTCCCGTTCCAGCTCAGGTTGTGCTGTTTGTGTGGAGGGAGTGTGTCACTACCTTGTTTTCCGTTCTCCCTCACTTCAGGTGGTACTCTTAGTGGTGGCCATCTTGGGAGAGTGACGGACTAGTCTCTCCACCGATCTCACGAATAACATTATAAAAAGGGCTATGGAGCCGACGCGCAGCAGGAAAGTTGACATTGGGTATTGATACTGCCAAGTGTCAGTGGCGTGCGAGTAATTCTATGTGCTAAAATCTTGTTTTTTTTATCTATTTGTGATATATGTGTTTTTAAAGGCTGTGATTCCGAGCAGTGTTATGTACCCTTTTTAAAGTTTAACTTGCTCACCTTTGGTCGCATTTCCTCCCTGTTCCACCACAGCTTGTGCTGTTTGTGTGGAGGGAGTTTGTCACAACCATGTTTTCCTTTCTCCCTCACATCCTGTGGCACTCTTAGTAGTGGCCATCTTGGGAGAGTGCAGGACTAGTCTCAACCCCGATCTCATGAATAGCATTGTAAAAAGGGCTATGGCGCCGACGCGCAGCAGGAAAGCTCACATTGGTTATTGATACTGCCAGGTGTCAGTGGCGTGCAAGTGATTCTATGCCCTAAAATCTTGTTTTTTAATTTATTTGTGATATATGTGTTTTTAAAGGATGTGATTCTGTGCAGTGTTATGTACCCGTTTTAAAGTTTAACATGCTCACCTTTGGTTGCATTTCCTCCCCGTTCCACTGCAGCTTGTGCTATTTGTGTGGAGGGAGTTTGTCACAACCTTGTTTTCCGTTCTCCCTCACTTCAGGTGACACTCTTAGTGGTGGCCATCTTGGGGGAGTGATGGACTAGTCTCTCCCCCGATCTCACAAATAACATATAAAAAGAGCTATGGCACACACTCTTAGCAGGAAAGCTGACATTGGGTATTGATACTGCCATATGTCAGTGGCATGCGAGTGATTTTATGTGCTAAGATCTTCAATTTTTTTATGTATTTGTGATATATGTGTTTTTAAAGGCTGTGATTCTGAGCAGTGTTATGTACCCTTTCTAAAGTTTAACGTGCTCACCTTTGGTAGCCTTAATTTCTACCTGTTCCACCGCAGCTTGTGCTGTTTGTGTAGAGGGAGTTCGTCACAACCTTGTTTTCTGTTCTCCCTCACTTCCGGTTGCACTCTTAGTGGTGGCCATCTTGGGGGAGTGACGGACTAGTCTCTCCCTCGATCTCACGAATAGCATTGTAAAAAGGGCTAGGGCGCCGACGTACAGGAGGAAAGCTGACATTGGTTATTGATACTGCCAGGTGTCAGTGGCGTGCAAGTGAGTCTATGCGCTAAAATCTTGTTTTTTTTATCTATTTGTGATATGTGTTTTTTTAAAGGCTGTGATTCCTTGCAGTGTTATGTACCCTTTTTAAAGTTTAACGTGCTTACCTTTGGTTGTCATTCCTTCCCGTTCCAGCACAGCTTGTGCTGTTTGTGTGGAGGGAGTTTGTCACTACCTTGTTTTCCGTTCTCCCTCACTTCAGGTGGTACTCTTAGTGGTGGCCATCTTGGGGGAGTGACGGACTAGTCTCTCCCCCGATCTCACGAATACCATTATAAAAAGGGCAATGGAGCCGATGCGCAGCAGGAAAGCTGACATTGGGTATTGATACTGCCAAGTGTCAGTGGCGTGCGAGTAATTCTATGTGCTAAAATCTTGTTTTTTTATCTATTTGTGATATATGTGCTTTTAAAGGCTGTGTTTCCGAGCAGTGTTATGTACCCTTTTTAAAGTTTAACGTGCGCACCTTTGGTCGCATTTCCTACCTGTTCCACCGCAGCTTATGCTGTTTGTGTGGATTGAGTTTGTCACAACCTTGTTTTCCCTTCTCCATCACTTCCGGTGGCACTCTTAGTGGTGGCCATTTTGGGGGAGTGACGGACTAGTCTCTCCCCCGATCTCACGAATAGCATTATAAAAATGGCTGTGGCGCCGGCGCGCAGCAGGGAAGCTGACATTGGTTATTGATACTGCCAGGTGTCAGTCGCGTGCGAGTGATTCTATGCCCTAAAATCTTGTTTTTTAATCTATTTGTGATATATGTGTTTTAAAGGCTGTGATTCTGTGCAGTGTTATGTACCCGTTTTAAAGTTTAACATGCTCACCTTTGGTTGCATTTCCTCCCCGTTCCACTGCAGCTTGTGCTATTTGTGTGGAGGGAGTTTGTCACAACCTTGTTTTCCGTTCTCCCTCACTTCAGGTGACACTCTTAGTGGTGGCCATCTTGGGGGAGTGATGGACTAGTCTCTCCCCCGATCTCACAAATAACATTATAAAAAGAGCTACGGCACCAACTCTTAGCAGGAAAGCTGACATTGGGTATTGATACTGCCATGTGTCAGTGGCATGCGAGTGATTTTATGTGCTAAAATCTTCATTTTTTATGTATTTGTGATATATGTGTTTTTAAAGGCTGTGATTCTGAGCAGTGTTATGTACCCTTTCTAAAGTTTAACGTGCTTACCTTTGGTAGCCTTAATTCCTACCTGTTCCACCGCAGCTTGTGCTGTTTGTGTGGAGGGAGTTCGTCACAACCTTGTTTTCTGTTCTCCCTCACTTCCGGTTGCACTCTTAGTGGTGGCCATCTTGGGGGAGTGACTGACTAGTCTCTCCCTCGATCTCACGAATAGCATTGTAAAAAGGGCTAGGGCGCCGACGTACAGGAGGAAAGCTGACATTGGTTATTGATACTGCCAAGTTTCAGTGGCGTGCAAGTGAGTCTATGCGCTAAAATCTTGTTTTTTTTATCTATTTGTGATATGTGTTTTTTTAAAGGCTGTGATTCCTTGCAGTGTTATGTACCCTTTTTAAAGTTTCACGTGCTTACCTTTGGTTGTCATTCCTTCCCGTTCCAGCGAAGCTTGTGCTGTTTGTGTGGAGGGAGTTTGTCACTACCTTGTTTTCCGTTCTCCCTCACTTCAGGTGGTACTCTTAGTGGTGGCCATCTTGGGGGAGTGACGGACTAGTCTCTCCCCCGATCTCACGAATAACATTATAAAAAGGGCTATGGAGCCGATGCGCAGCAGGAAAGCTGACATTGGTTATTGATACTGCCAGGTATCAGTCGCATGCGAGTGATTCGATGCGCTAAAATCTTGTTTTTTTATCTATTTGTGATGTATGTGTTTTTAAAGGCTGTGATTCCGAGCAGTGTTACGTACCCTTTTTAAAGTTTAACGTGCTCACCTTTGGTCACATTTCCTCCCTGTTCCACCACAGCTTGTGCTGTTTGTGTGGAGGGAGTTTGTCACAACCTTGTTTTCCTTTCTCCCTCACATCCTGTGGCACTCTTAGTAGTGGCCATCTTGGGAGAGTGCAGGACTAGTCTCAACCCCGATCTCATGAATAGCATTGTAAAAAGGGCTATGGCGCCGACGCGCAGCAGAAAAGCTGACATTGGTTATTGATACTGCCAGGTGTCAGTGGCGTGCGAGGGATTCTATGCCCTAAAATCTTGTTTTCTTATCTATTTGTGATATATGTGTTTTTAAAGGGTGTGATTCTGTGCAGTGTGATGTACCTTTTTTAAAGTTTAACGTGCTTACCTTTGGTTGTCATTCCTTCCCATTCCAGCACAGCTTGTGCTGTTTGCGTGGAGGGAGTTTGTCATTGCCTTGTTTTCCGTTCTCCCTCACTTCAGGTGGTACTCTTAGTGGTGGCCATCTTGGGGGAGTGACGGACTAGTCTCTCCACCGATCTCACGAATAACATTATAAAAAGGGCTATGGAGCCGACGCGCAGCAGGAAAGCTGACATTGGGTATTGATACTGCCAAGTGTCAGTGGCATGCGAGTAATTCTATGTGCTAAAATCTTGTTTATTTATCTATTTGTGATATATGTGTTTTTAAAGGCTGTGATTCCGAGCAGTGTTATGTACCCTTTTTAAAGTTTAACTTGCTCACCTTTGGTAGCATTTCCTACCTGTTCTACTGCAGCTTATGCTGTTTGTGTGGAGTGAGTTCGTCACAAACTTGTTTTCCCTTCTCCATCACTTCCGGTAGCACTCTTAGTGGTGGCCATCTTGGGGGACTGACGGACTAGTCTCTCCCCCGATCTCACGAATAGCATTATAAAAAGGGCTGTGTCCCCGGCGCGTAGCAGGGAAGCTGACATTGGTTATTGATACTGCCAGGTATCAGTCGCGTGCGAGTGATTCTATGCGCTAAAATCTTGTTTTTTTATCTATTTGTGATGTATGTGTTTTTAAAGGCTGTGATTCCGAGCAGTGTTACGTACCCTTTTTAAAGTTTAACGTGCTCACCTTTGGTCACATTTCCTCCCTGTTCCACCACAGCTTGTGCTGTTTGTGTGGAGGGAGTTTGTCACAACCTTGTTTTCCTTTCTCCCTCACATCCTGTGGCACTCTTAGTAGTGGCCATCTTGGGAGAGTGCAGGACTAGTCTCAACCCCGATCTCATGAATAGCATTGTAAAAAGGGCTATGGCGCCGACGCGCAGCAGAAAAGCTGACATTGGTTATTGATACTGCCAGGTGTCAGTGGCGTGCGAGGGATTCTATGCCCTAAAATCTTGTTTTCTTATCTATTTGTGATATATGTGTTTTTAAAGGGTGTGATTCTGTGCAGTGTGATGTACCTTTTTTAAAGTTTAACGTGCTTACCTTTGGTTGTCATTCCTTCCCATTCCAGCGCAGCTTGTGCTGTTTGTGTGGAGGGAGTTTGTCACTACCTTGTTTTCTGTTCTCCCTCACTTCAGGTGGTACTCTTAGTGGTGGCCATCTTGGGGGAGTGACGGAATAGTCTCTCCACCGATCTCACGAATAACATTATAAAAAGGGCTATGGAGCCGACGCGCAGCAGGAAAGCTGACATTGGGTATCGATACTGCCAAGTGTCAGTGGCGTGCGAGTAATTCTATGTGCTAAAATCTTGTTTTTTTATCTATTTGTGATATATGTGTTTTTAAAGGCTGTGATTCCGAGCAGTGTTATGTACCCTTTTTAAAGTTTAACTTGCTCACCTTTGGTCGCATTTCCTACCTGTTCCACCGCAGCTTATGCTGTTTGTGTGGAGTGAGTTCGTCACAACCTTGTTTTCCCTTCTACATCACTTCCGGTAGCACTCTTAGTGGTGGCCATCTTGGGGGAGTGACGGACTAGTCTCTCCCCCGATCTCACGAATAGCATTATAAAAAGGGTTGTGGCGCAGGCGCGTAGCAGGGAAGCTGACATTGGTTATTGATACTGCCAGGTATCAGTCGCATGCGAGTGATTCGATGCGCTAAAATCTTGTTTTTTTATCTATTTGTGATGTATGTGTTTTTAAAGGCTGTGATTCCGAGCAGTGTTACGTACCCTTTTTAAAGTTTAACGTGCTCACCTTTGGTCACATTTCCTCCCTGTTCCACCACAGCTTGTGCTGTTTGTGTGGAGGGAGTTTGTCACAACCTTGTTTTCCTTTCTCCCTCACATCCTGTGGCACTCTTAGTAGTGGCCATCTTGGGAGAGTGCAGGACTAGTCTCAACCCCGATCTCATGAATAGCATTGTAAAAAGGGCTATGGCGCCGACGCGCAGCAGAAAAGCTGACATTGGTTATTGATACTGCCAGGTGTCAGTGGCGTGCGAGGGATTCTATGCCCTAAAATCTTGTTTTCTTATCTATTTGTGATATATGTGTTTTTAAAGGGTGTGATTCTGTGCAGTGTGATGTACCTTTTTTAAAGTTTAACGTGCTTACCTTTGGTTGTCATTCCTTCCCATTCCAGCGCAGCTTGTGCTGTTTGTGTGGAGGGAGTTTGTCACTACCTTGTTTTCCGTTCTCCCTCACTTCAGGTGGTACTCTTAGTGGTGGCCATCTTGGGGGAGTGACGGACTAGTCTCTCCACCGATCTCACGAATAACATTATAAAAAGGGCTATGGAGCCGACACGCAGCAGGAAAGCTGACATTGGGTATTGATACTGCCAAGTGTCAGTGGCGTGCGAGTAATTCTATGTGCTAAAATCTTGTTTATTTATCTATTTGTGATATATGTGTTTTTAAAGGCTGTGATTCCGAGCAGTGTTATGTACCCTTTTTAAAGTTTAACTTGCTCACCTTTGGTCGCATTTCCTACCTGTTCTACTGCAGCTTATGCTGTTTGTGTGGAGTGAGTTCGTCACAACCTTGTTTTCCCTTCTCCATCACTTCCGGTAGCACTCTTAGTGGTGGCCATCTTGGGGGACTGACGGACTAGTCTCTCCCCCGATCTCACGAATATCATTATAAAAAGGGCTGTGGCCCCGGCGCGTAGCAGGGAAGCTGACATTGGTTATTGATACTGCCAGGTATCAGTCGCGTGCGAGTGATTCTATGCGCTAAAATCTTGTTTTTCTTATCTATTTGTGATGTATGTGTTTTTAAAGGCTGTGATTCCGAGCAGTGTTATGTACCCTTTTTAAAGTTTAACGTGCTCACCTTTGGTCACATTTCCTCCCTGTTCCACCACAGCTTGTGCTGTTTGTGTGGAGGGAGTTTGTCACAACCTTGTTTTCCTTTCTCCCTCACATCCTGTGGCACTCTTAGTAGTGGCCATCTTGGGAGAGTGCAAGACTAGTCTCAACCCCGATCTCATGAATAGCATTGTAAAAAGGGCTATGGCGCCGACGCGCAGCAGAAAAGCTGACATTGGTTATTGATACTGCCAGGTGTCAGTGGCGTGCGAGTGATTCTATGCCCTAAAATCTTGTTTTCTTATCTATTTGTGATATATGTGTTTTTAAAGGGTATGATTCTGTGCAGTGTTATGTACCCTTTTTAAAGTTTATCATTCTCACTTTTGGTTGCATTTCCTCCCCGTTCTACCGCAGCTTGTGCTATTTGTGTGGAGGGAGTTTGTCACAACCTTGTTTTCCGTTCTCCCTCACTTCAGGTGACACTCTTAGTGGTGGCCATCTTGGGGGAGTGATGGATTAGTCTCTCCCCCGATCTCACAAATAACATTATAAAAAGAGCTATGGCGCCAACGTGTAGCAGGAAAGCTGACATTGGGTATTGATACTTCCAGGTGTCAGTGGCATGCGATTGATTTTATGTGCTAAAATCTTCATTTTTTATGTATTTGTGATATATGTGTTTTTAAAGGCTGTAATTCTGAGCAGTGTTATGTACCCTTTTTAAAATTTAACGTGCTCACCTTTGGTAGCCCTTCCTACTCATTCCACCGCAGCTTGTGCTGTTTGTGTGGAGGGAGTTCGTCACAACCTTGTTTTCTGTTCTCCCTCACTTCCGGTTGCACTCTTAGTGGTGGCCATCTTGGGGGAGTGACGGACTAGTCTCTCTCTCGATCTCATGAATAGCATTGTAAAAAGGGCTAGGGGGCCGACTAGCAGGAGGAAAGCTGACATTGGTTATTGATAAAGCCAGGTGTCAGTGGCGTGCGAGTGATTCTATGCGCTAAAATCTTGTTTTTTTATCTATTTGTGATATATGTGTTTTAAAGGCTGTGATTCTGTGCAGTGTTATGTACCCTTTTTAAAGTTTAACGTGCTCACCTTTGATCGCATTACCTTCCCGTTCCACTGCAGCTTGTGCCGTTTGTGTGGAGGGAGTTCGTCACAACCTTGTTTTCCCTTCTCTGTTCTCAACTATTAATATACAATGGCCCTATTTGAAAGATATTCATTACAATACTGTACACAGGCCAATATTTATGGAATTAGCTTGCCAACTCATTGCAGACTGTTACCCCTTTGTGCTAATGTCAGCGCACAGTCCATCAGAAAAGCTGACACCAATGCCAGCATCCCCAGCTGAGCTGCATTCACTATTCCACTATGCTGCTTATACTCTTGCAATAATATTTCATAATGTGGTTGTACATGCTCATCTTTATTGTGGATAGTTTGTATGATTTTTGACCAATATACATGTTGTAGCAGCACCCTTTACTTCAAATATTGCAACACCGCTTTAGACAATTCAATTTTGACTGATGAGTGTTCAAACTTCAGAGTCACTCTGAGGGTCAGCATCCGGCCACTTCACAGACACCTTACAATTGTCCCACGAGATGTTGGGCATTACAATAGAAAACAATACACTCAAAACCATGCACAATGAAGGAATTTTGTAAAGCGCATTGCTACCCTGAGGCCTCATAGCGCTATGGACGGACAGAATAGGGGCAGAGTGAAACCGGTTAGAAGGGATTCATAAAGAGATGAGTTTTGAGAAGTGGCCGAAAGGTCTGGAGGTTGGATTACCTGCGAAGAGCAGAAGGTAGTGAGTTCCATAGCATAGAAGCGTTCCAGGAAAAGGAGCGGCCACCCCATCTGGATCTGTGGACCTTCCTCATAGTTGCGACGAAGGCTGTTCTGGAAAGAAGATTCCTAGATGGTTGGTAAGCAGCAACGAAAGGATGAGTGATGGCAGGTCCAGTTTTCCAAATAGAACCGTGGGCCAGGCACATGGCCTTGAAGTGAACTCTGGACTGAATAGGCAGCCAGTGAAGCTTCCTCAGAGCAGGTCTTGTCG